>NC_060180.1:6004694-6019694 GCF_021184085.1 Oncorhynchus gorbuscha | reverse complement strand
ATCAATAGCAGTCAATATTAATCGTCACCTTATTTCAGTCTCATCTGAAAGTTGTAAATTCTTCATCTTCACGAACCCTGGCTAACAAATTGAATCAGCAATACAAAATTGGGTTAATTATTTATTTACTAAAAACCTAACTAATCACACAGAATTACACATAAACAGAATGCAAATTATGTCATACAGAAAACGTCACTGGTGGACAAAGCCGACATAATTTCTAGTTACACAAAGGAAAGGGGGGTTTGAGTGAAAGAGCGGGAAGACTGAGGAACAAAGGGAGAAGCCATGCTATCGTAAATACAGTATCTTATGCATTCTAAATTACCGCCCATTTGGAAAAGGAAAATGCAATAAATATTTACTCTGAGCTGCGCTTCGGTAGGTTGGATGTAGATGCTGGCCGTGTTGGCAAACAGAGATCTTCCTGTCCTCGGAAGAATGCCTCTAGTGGTAAATTGTATACGTTATAGTATCGTCATTGTGGGTTAGAGTGGGTACGTTGTCCGTCCTTTCCTAGCCCACATTTACAGTGGCCACTGCTAACTCAACAGCTAGGATGTCTCACTACTTTAGTGATTAAGAGTTCAAAGTTCATACCATTCACAGCCAAAGCTCACGCTGAGGTTGGCTTAGTTCTGTAGTTGACATGATAGTCCTTTTTAAAATATGGACCATCGTTCTATCGTTCTCGGAACAGAAGGCTACATTTTCGTCAAGAGCTTATATAGTGGAGGGAGAGAAGGGTGTGTTTCATAGTTTATAAACCATGTCTCTTCACAGGGGCGTGCCACTGATTGAGCAGAGCTCTAACCTTATCTCATTTGGAAGCTAAAATTACAGTTAATCTTCTCACAAATAGTTTCATTTTCAAACATTTAAATTGTACAACAATTCCATGTGAATATGATAACTACAATGTGTAGACATTCCCAGATACAGTTTATGCCATCCTGTCATCAGTCATAATGTCTCAGATGACAGCGAACCGTACCAACGCATATTTTCAACTGGTTCTATTACCGAAATATGGTTCCTTTCCCCCCACATGTTTGATGTTCCCAGACTCTCTATGTTTAACAAAGGCTATTCAAGAGTCCTTCAGTAGAGTCAGAGAGAGAGGGAAGGGAGGGAAAAAGGTATTTATGGGGGGGTCATAAACCTTACCCACAGGCCAAAGTCATGACAGGCTGTAATTGTAACCTTTCCCTGAGAGAGAGAGGAGAGAGAGAGAGAGAGAGAGAGAGAGCGAGAGAGCGAGAGAGGGGGAGTAAGAGAGAGGGAGCAAAAAAGAGTGAGAGAGTGTGTGTGTAATTGGTTTATTAAACTACCAATGCAAATTCGAGAGAAATGCATACACACACACACACACAAACATGCACACCTGCACCCACACACTTATACCCTAGGGATTCAGGGGTTATACTCAATCATGGTGAAGTAATCAACTAACCTCGCAACTAGAACAGGGAATCCTCTATTAAAACTCCCCCAGGGGTGTCTTGCAAAACACCCACAGACCCATCACACATACAGTACACATGGACTGGTTTCAGCCTTAAACATATATATTTTGGCTTTTTCAGTTGCCCCAGTAAACTGTAAACGCTGTTATTGTGAATTGGAAACATTTAGGAGAAACAACAGCTCAGCCGCGAATGGTAGGCCACACAAGCTCATAGAAAGGGACTGCAGACTGCTGTCCCGTTCAATCGTCTGTCCTCGGTTGCAACACTCACTATCGAGTTCCAAACTGCCTCTGAAAGCAACATCAGCACAAGAACTGTTCGTCGGGAGCTTCATGAAATGGGTTTCCATGGCCGAGCAGCTGCTCAGAAGCCGAAGATCACCATGCGTAATGCCAAGCGTCGGGCTGAGTGGTGTAACTCTCGCCGCTATTGGTTTCTGGAGCAGTGAAACGCATTCTCTAATCAAATCAAATCAAATTTTATTTGTCACATACACGTGGTTAGCAGATATTAATGCGAGTGCAGCGAAATGCTTGTGCTTCTAGTTCCGACAATGCAGTAATATCCAACGAGTAATCTAACCTAACAATTTCACAACAACTACCTTATACACACAAGTGTAAAGGGATGAAGAATATGTACATAAAGATATATGAATGAGTGATGGTACAGAACGGCATAGGCAAGATGCAGTGGATGGTATCGAGTACAGTATATACATATGAGAAGAGTAATGTAGGGCATGTAAACATTATATTAAGTGGCATTGTTTAAGTGGCTAGTGATATATTTTTTACATCAATTTTCCATTATTAAAGTGGCTGGAGTTGAGTCAATATGTTGGCAGCAGCCACTCAATGATAGTGATGGCTGTTTAACAGTCTGATGGCCTTGAGATAGAAGCTGTTTTTCAGTCTCTCGGTCCCTGCTTTGATGCACATGTACTGACCTCGCCTTCTGGATGATAGCGGGGTGACCAGGCAGTGGCTAGGGTGGTTGTTATCCTTGATGATCTTTGTGGCCTTCCTGTGACATCGGGTGGTGTAGGTGTCCTGGAGGGCAGGTAGTTTGCTCCAGGTGATGCGTTGTGCAGACCTCACTACCCTCTGGAGAGCCTTACAGTTGTGGGCGGTTTTACTCACTTCGGCTGCAGTGAACGAGAGTCCACAGGTTTTGGTAGCGGGCTGTGTCAGTGGCACTGTATTGTCCTCAAAACGAGCAAAGAAGTTGTTTAGTCTGTCTGGGAGCAAGACATCGTGGTCCGCGACGGGGCTGGTTTTCTTTTTTTAATCCGTAATTGACTGTAGACCCTGCCACATACCTCTTGTATCTGAGCCGTTGAATTGCGACTCTACTTTGTCTCTATACCGACGCTTAGCATGTTTGATTGCCTTGCGGAGGGAATAGCTACACTGTTTGTATTCCAGAAATTCCAGAAAATTATGTCATGGCTTTAGAAGCTTCTGATAGGCTAATTGACATAATTTGAGTATATTGGAGGTGTACCTGTGGATGTATTCAAGGCCTACCTTCAAACTCAGTGCCTCTTTGCTTAGGAAAATCAAAAGAAATCAGTCAAGACCTCAGAAAAAACATTGTAGACCTCCTCCAATCTGGTTCATCCTTGGGAGTAATTTCAAATGCCTGAAGGTACCACGTTCATCTGTATAAACAAGAGTACACAAGTATGAACACCATGGGACCACACAGCCGCCATACCACTCAGGAAGGAGACGCATTCTGTCTCCTAGAGATGAACGTACTTTGGTGTGCGAAATGTGCAAATCAATCCCAGAACAACTCTTCTACCTAGTTCAGCATCACATTCTGGGATCAGCGTCACTTGGGAACTCTTCTACTGAGTTCAGCATCACATTCTGGGATCAGCCACACAGCTATTCCTTCCGCAAGGCAATCAAACAAGCTAAACAACAGCAAAGGACATTGTGCAGATGCTGGAGGAAACAGGTACAAAAGTATCTATATCCACAGTAAAACGAGTCCTATATCGACATAACCTGAAAGGCCGCTCAGCAAGGAAGAAACCACCGCTCCAAAACCGGCATAAAAAAGCCAGACTACGGTTTGCAACTGCACATGGGGACAAAGATCGTACTCTTTGGAGAAATGCCCTCTGGTCTGATAAAACAAAAATAGAACTGTTTAGCCATAATGACCATCGTTATATTTGGAGAAAAAAGGGAGGTGCCTGCAAGCCAAAGAACACCATCCCAAATGTGAAGCATGGGGCAGCATCATGTTGTGGGGGTGCTTTGCTGCAGGAGGGACTGGTGCACTTCACAAAATAGATGGCTTCATGAGGAAAGGAAATTATGTGGATACATCAGTCTTGAGATGTTAAAGCTTGGTCACAAATGGGTCTTCCAAATGGACAATGACCCCAAGCATACTTCCAAAGTTGTGTCAAAATGGCTTAAGGACAACAAGGTCAAGGTATTGGAGTGGCCATCACAAAGCCCTGACCTCAATCCTATGGAATATTTGTGGGCAGAACTGAAAAAGCGTGTGCGAGCAAGGAGGCCTACAAACCTGACTCTGTTACACCAGCTCTGTCAGGCGGAATGGGTCAAAATTCACCCACTGTATATATATATATATTTGTTTTTACTGAAAATAGGCAAAAAATGCATGAGTACACTGAACAAAAATATAAATGCCAGATGTAAAGTGTTGGTCCCATGTTTTAAGAGCTGAAATAAAACATTCCCAAAATGTACACAAAGTATTTTTGTTTGTGGTTTACATCCCTGTTAGTGATCATTTCTCCTTTGCCAAGATAATCCAACCACCTGCCAGATGTGGCATATTAAGAAGCTGATTAAACAGCATGATCATTACAAAGGTGCACCTTGTGCTAGGCACAATAAAAGGCCACTCTAAAATGTGCCGTTTTGTCACACAACACAATGCCACAGATGTCTCAAGTTTTGAGGAAGTGTGCAATTGGCTTGCTGACTGCAGGAATGTCCACTAGAGCTGTTGACAGATAATTGATTGTTCATTTCTTTACCATAAGCCACCTCCAATGTTGTTTTGTAGAATTTGGCAGTACGTCTAACTGGCCTCACAACCACAGACCACGTGTATGGTATTGTGTGGGCATACGGTTTGCTGATGTCAATGTTGTAAACAGAGTGCCCCATGGTGGTGGTGGGGTTATGGTATGGGCCAGCATAAGCTACAGACAAGGAACACAATTGCATTTTGTCGATGGCAATTTGAATGCACAGAGATACTGTGAGAAGTTCCTGAGGCCCATTATCGTGCCACTCATCCACCACCATCACCTCATGTTTCAGCATTATAATGCACATCCCATGTCGCAAGGATCTGTACACAATTCCTGGAAGCTGAAAATGTCCTAGTTCTCTCCATGGCCTGCATACTCACTAGACATGTCACCCATTGAGCATGTTTGGAGATGCTCTGGATCGACATGTACGACAGCATGTTCCAGTTCCCGCCAATATCCAGCAACTTTACACAGCCATTGAAGAAGAGTGGGACAACATTCCACAGGCCACAATCAACAGCCTGATCAACTCTATGCCAAGGATGTGTAAATGGTGGTCACACCAGATACTGACTGGTTTTCTGATGCACGCCCCTACCTTTTGTTGTTGTTGTATATGTGACCAACAGATGCATATCTGTATTCCTAGTCATGTGAAATCCATAGATTAGGGCCTAATTAATTTATTTCAGTTGACTGATTTCCTTATATGAACTGTAACTCAGTAAAATCATTGAAATTTTTGCATGTTGCGTTTATATTTTTGGTCAGTATATTGTATATACTGTATGTTTATACAATATGTCATGATATAGAAAATAAAGCATCTGTCTGGATTTAGCTCCCAGATGTGGCATTGTAAAGACAGAATGACATCTCCATCTCCTTGTTAATCTCGTCCCTGGTGTTTGATGTGTTTGGTTAAATGTTATGCATGTTTACCTACACTTTAATTAGCTCCTTTGGACACACAGCTGTTTCAAAAACCATTTTTACGGCTCACAAAGTCATAAAATAGAGATAGAATAAGACTACGGTTCCCTAGGCTTTCATTTGTCAATTATTAAATCATGATTACATTTCATTTTATCACCATTAGCAACTGGGGACAATCCCTTTGAGTTAGGTCACTAACTCTTCCTCGCCATACTATCCAGAATAATACAAAAGAAAGTAAGTATTCATTTAAATCACCATGATATGCTTCTAGCCTCATCCAATTTAGCTAATGAAGTGTGCAGATGATTCATGGCAGACATATACATAATTCATAATTAAATTACCGCTTGATAGAGTGGAATTGATTAATTGTGAGGACACATGCGCTGCTGTTAATACTCTAATCTATCTCTAGAGTTGTTTTTCTCTTTTTATCTCTTCCTTTATTGGCACATAGCTCACTGGCCCTGTAGTCAGCTCTGCTGCTGTAGGGTCCAGTTACCAAGTTGTGGCTAACACATTGTTACAACAACCGATCTGCAAGGAGAGGGCAGACGCTAAGTGATGGCTACAATATGCATTTGCCTTTAAAACTCAAGGGGCGACTTTAATTTATTGCGAGTGTCAAATGGGCCTAGTCTAGTGAGTAATTGCTTCAGAGCAGAGACATTAATGTATTCCAAGACTGCAGGGGGTGTAACCAGGCGGAGACGCCCCTTCGTCTCCTCTCTCTTTCTTTTTTTTGTTCAATGATGGCCATGGCTGAGCTAGGCTAAAGCCTCTTCATATACTTGTGTTAACTGGAAGTAGCTTTGGGTGCTTCCGACGCCCTGGATAAATGACCATAAAATGAGGGGCAGTACAAGACAGCGCAGAGAAAGCAGTACAACACAGTGCGGAGAAAGCAGTACAAGACAGCGCAGAGAAAGCAGTACAAGGCAGCACAATGAAAGCAGTACAAGACAGCACAAAGAAAGCAGTACAAGGCAGCGCAGAGAAAGCGGTACAAGACAGCACGGAGAAAGCAGTACAAGACAGCGCAGAGAAAGCAGTACAACAAAGCGCGGAGAAAGCAGTACAACACAGTGCAGAGAAAGCAGTACAACACAGCGCAGAGAAAGCAGTACAAGACAGCACGGAGAAAGCAGTACAAGACAGGACAGAGAAAGCAGTACAAGACAACACTAAGAAAGCAGTACAACACAGCAGGGAGAAACGCGGGAAATGTTGTAGCGGTATTTTGACATAGGCTAGACTTGCTTTGATAATGCAATTACAGAATAAAGTTAGGAATTGTCATGCAAAACAGAATTAAGAATTTTGAGTTTCAGTGGGATTGATCATATTTTCCAGGAATTGTGACATGTGGTCTCGACAGTCCCGGCATCTACCAATGTTAATGATTATTCCTGGTCTTCACCCTGTTAATGCAGCCACGGGTGTTCCCTCCAGACAAACAAGGGGCTTATCGCAATATAACAGGCCTAGATAATAACACTGCCTTAAGCAGCCAGCAGAAACCAAATCAAATCAAATCAAATATATTTGTATAGCCCTTCGTACATCAGCTGATATCTCAAATTGCTGTACAGAAACCCAGCCTAAAACCCCAAACAGCAAGCAATGCAGGTGTTGAAGCAAGTTGGCTAGGAAAAACTCCCTAGAAAGGCCAAAACCTAGGAAGAAACCTAGAGAGGAACCAGGCTATGAGGGGTGGCCAGTCCTCTTCTGGCTGTGCCTGGTGGAGATTATAACAGAACATGGCCAAGATGTTCAAATGATCATAAATGACCAGCATGGTCAAATAATAAGTCTGGGACAGGTAGCACGTCCGGTGAACAGGTTTGGATTCCATAGCCGCAGGCAGAACAGTTGAAACTGGAACAGCAGTACGGCCAGGTGGACTGGGGACAGCAAGGAGTCATCATGCCAGGTAGTCCTGAGGCATGGTCCCAGGGCTCTGGTCCTCCGAGAGAGAGAAAGAAAGAAAGAAACAATTAGAGAGAGCATACTTAAATTCACACAGGACACCGGATAAGACAGGAGAAGTACTCCAGATATAACAAACTGACCCTAGCCCCCCGACACATAAACTACCGCAGCATAAATACTGGAGGCTGAGACAGGAGGGGTCAGGAACACTGTGGCCCCATCCGATGATACCCCCGGACAGGGCCAAACAGGAAGGATATAATCCCACCCACTTTGCCAAAGTACAGCCCCCACACCACTAGAGGGATATCTTCAACCACCAACTTACCATCCTGAGACAAGGCAGAGTATAGCTCACAAAGATCTCCGCCACGGCACAGCCCAAGGGGGGGGGGGGGTCGCCAACCCAGACAGGAAGATCACATCAGTGACTCAACCCACTCAAGTGACCCACCCCCTCCTAGGGACGGTATGAAAGAGCACCAGTAAGTCAGTGACTCAGCCCGTGTAATAGGGTTAGAGGCAGAGAATCCCAGTGGAAAGAGGGGAACCGGCCAGGCAGAGACAGCAAGGGCGGTTCGTTGCTCCAGAGCCTTTCCGTTCACCTTCACACTCCTGGGCCAGACTACACTCAATCATATGACCCACTGAAGAGATGAGTCTTCAGTAAAGACTTAAAGGTTGAGACCGAGTTTGCGTTTCTCACGTGGGTAGGCAGACCATTCCATAAAAATGGAGCTCTATAGGAGAAAGCCCTGCCTCTAGCTGTTTGCTTAGAAATTCTAGGGACAATTGGGAGGCCTTCGTCTTGTGACTGTAGGTATGTACGGCAGGACCAAATCAGAGAGATAGGTAGGAGCAAGCACATGTAATGCTTTGTAGGTTAGCAGTAAAACCTTGAAATCAGCCCTTGCCTTGACAGGAAGCCAGTGTAGGGAGGCTAGCACTGGAGTAATATGATCACATTTTTTGGTTCTAGGATTCTAGCAGCCGTATTTAGCACTAACTGAAGTTTATTTAGTGCTTTATCTGGGTAGCTGGAAAGTAGAGCATTGCAGTAGTCTAACCTACAAGTATCAAAAGCATGGATTCATTTTTCTGCATCATTTTTGGACAGAAAGTTTCTGATTTTTGCAATGTTGTCGATGGAAAAAAGCTGTCCTTGAAGCAGTCTTGAAATCTCTTCCATTATCTATTGATTCACTCTTGGTGACGTATATGCCTCCTTTTCATAGCCATTACCAGGAACACTAGAACACTGTAGGCTTTTCAACAGAAACAATAAGAGGCTTGTCAGTGCACTGCCAGAAAATCTGAGGAAGCATCTGCCCTGTTCAGATGAACTCATGACTCCGTCTGTGGTGAAAAAAAAGAGCCCTCCCTCCAGCCCTCCATCCCTTCTTCTATGAAATGTGTGAAAGGGAGAAGAGGGGGAGAGAGCTGATTGTGAATGCTGTGGTAAATGTAATGGCCGCAAAGATTCATGTCACTCATTTCACAGGGGGGGATGCTTCTTTTTTGGGGGGGGTTGTAAGGGTGGTGCACGTGTAGAGGGGGGTAAGGGGTGGACAGTGGATGAGGCGAAGAGGAGGGGTGCACCCCCAAAAAATTGAAGCTTGGCTCCTAGACTATAAACCTGTCACACAGATATATCTCCAGCGATGATGACTCACTCACTCACTCACTCACTCTATTCACCTCGCTACCCGCATACCAAGCCTTCCCTTCTTTCTTCCCCTCACCCTGTTTCCTGCTTTCTACCCGGTATGTCGACCGTGCTCTTTAAGACAAAGGCCAATACAGCTCTAAATTTTGTGCCTTGCAGAAGGTCTGTATGTTCTGTCTCCTATGATTCACCATGAAGCACCCTCAATGGCATCGACAATGATTTACAGTTCTTTAGCATCCTCCTTATCCACTAAATCACAGTGATAAAGATAATTAGGTGATGGGTTATAGGTTCTTCTTCCTTAGTCTATTGATTTCTTCACCCCTCAGAAGGATCCTGAACATTCTGATTATTGAGCCCTGCCTGTTTGATTCAGGTTTAATAGACTGCTGGGGAGAGGCGTGGCACTCTTCCGTTCTAATGTGGTTAAAACTAAAGTTTGCTGTTTTTATACTTGGTTAATGGGCTTCCAATTATACTGGCTTACCTTGTTTGGTTTATCTGGGGCCTGTGTGGTATGCACAGCCTGTTTGGTTTATCTGGGGCCTGTGTGGTATGCACAGCCTGTTTGGTTTATCTGGGGCCTGTGTGGTATGCACAGCCTGTTTGGTTTATCTGGGGCCTGTGTGGTATGCACAGCCTGTTTGGTTTATCTGGGGCCTGTGTGGTATGCACAGCCTGTTTGGTTTATCTGGGGCCTGTGTGGTATGCACAGCCTGTTTGTTTGATGGCTGGTTGGTGACAAACCTTCCTAGATCACCCTGCTTTCCCTGGCCTACAGGCTCTGTGGTTCTCAGTGATTTCTCCCCTGGACAAGGGACATTCATACATAGAAATATACTGTACATACCGAATGGAAATGTTCTTAGGCTGGTTTGTGGTAGGGACTGAGTTTTATTGGTGCTGGTGTTCAATCTCTCATCAACAACATGCTGTGGGGGGACAGACTCTAGAGTGTTCGTTGGAAGTGCGTTGTTGATCGTGATTCTACTTTGGAATCCTACAGTGAAAATAGTAGGGCCATACTTTTTGAATGACGTCATTGATTAGAATCAGTTAGAATAACTAACGGAAGAGCCGAAGTTGCATGAGTTGCACCTCTGTCACTCGGTCGCGTCATGCCATTGTTATGATCATTCTGAAGACGCTTCAGCCACAGTGATACCCAGTCATTCTGAACGGGGACTAACGACTGTTTCATCTAAATTACACTATAGTGCCTGGAAATACGATGACATTTTTCAAGTAGGCAAATTATAGTAGCAAATAACTTTGCCATCATTATTAAGCCCTCAAATGTACTTTAGAGTGATGGCAACGTTACCATTAGCTGGAAAAGTTAGTCAAAAATAGCTAGCAAGCTAGTTAGAAATCTTAGCTAGATTAGATAATGTTATAATGCATCTAAAGTCAATCTTGTGACATCACAATGAGGACAAAAAGCTTTCCTACTAATGTGCACTATAATGCAATTTAGACTAAATCTTCAACAGCGCCAATTAAGAATGCCAAGTAGAATGTTCAGTCGGGCACCAGTACTCAAGAGAATTTCACATAACAATATTGTGAAGCAACCTGCAACCTACGAATACTGCCTATGTTCCACAAAGGGTTAAATAACTGTCTATCTGTTTGTGATCAAAACAATAGTAGTTTTGCTGTAGTGAACGTGTTTGTGTCTGTAGCCTCGCTTTGCTTCCCCCAGGACGTAAACTAAAGCTAACAGCAGAAGTTACCAGGGACAATGTTCTTGTACACTGGGACTGTGGGGCTTTCAGAGAGATGCCAGTCATCCAGCTGGGAGACCTGGGGATTCCTCCATCTCCATGTACCTGTTAATTGTTGTTTCTCCCACTTGGCTGAGCACGACACACACACACACGCACACAATCACGTAAGCACACACACACACATGAACACAAGTACACACACACATGTAGTCATGCAGTCATGCGAATGCACACGCGCACACACACACTTGCCTGGAGCGCCGCAGAGAGCCACAGCACACTTACCAAAGGCTGACAGTTGGCTTC
Source organism: Oncorhynchus gorbuscha (assembly GCF_021184085.1). Lineage (NCBI taxonomy): Eukaryota > Metazoa > Chordata > Actinopteri > Salmoniformes > Salmonidae > Oncorhynchus > Oncorhynchus gorbuscha. The sequence continues at coordinate 6,008,612 of NC_060180.1, read as the reverse complement.
TTAACAAAGCAGGGAATATAATTAAATTATATTTAACTTTGTTACCCAGCCAGCTATGTGATTAATTAATTCACCCAGAGTGTGCTGGAATTACAGAGAGAGAAAGAGAGAAAGAGAGAAAGAGAGATGTAGGGGGAGAGAGAGAGAGAGAGTACCCTGGGGTAAAAGCCACCCAATCCAGACCTCTTTGTTAATTGTTGGGTGCATTTGATACAAATATAACTAACCATTATGGGAAAATTGAGGAGGAAATACCACTAATATTAGACAAAAAAACTACTTTGTAGCCTCAGAGGAACAGGAAGTAGTGGTTGTGTACTGTACATGTGAAATAATAACCCTGGTCTGATGATACCATATCATGTGAAGTGCTCTAAGCGCCCATACACACAGAAACACAAACGCATGCACCCACCCACACAAACAAACACGAACACACACACACACACACGCACGCTCGCACACACAAACACGAACCCATGCACACACAGACACACACACACACTTACACACACACACACACACAGACACAGACACACGCACACACACACACACACACACACACATATGCACACACACACACAAACATGCATGCACACACACACAAACGCACGTACACGAGCACACACTCGTATGTACACATCTATTATGATTTAATGTAATCAAAACTTGTAAGATTTTATTTTGTACAGAACTGTCACTAAAGTCAACTGTCACAAATTGTTTAGCAGAAAATAGCACAACCTCCCTAACAGCACGCCCAAAGCAACTACAGCGGCTAGAAAACGCTATGGTACTGCAGCACTACCTAAATGACTTTCCTTCTGTAAATCTTTCCCTGTTAAACGATAAACCTGTCTTTTGCCTATAAGCACCCCAAGGCTGATGTTAAAAAAAGAACAAAGATAAACAAACACATTACATTAAACATTTATGTTCCTCCACGAGTGGCTCAACCAGGACCGTGTTTCATTGGAATGTTTCTACCTCTTTGGTATTCTGTTCGTCTCTAAAGAAGCGTTCTGGGGTAAATTCCTCTTCCTGCGTTACCAGGACCATCAAGCATCTAAATCAATCTAATTTATCGTCCAGATCGTTTACCGCATTGCTGCCTGTCAGTCTAAAAAACACAGCTGTATTGTTGTGGTCCTTTCGTCTTCGTTTGTAAATTACGGCCTCTCAGCCAAGTAAAATGCATCCAAATCCACTTCTGTAAATTATCGGCGATAAATAGTCATGAATCACTCATTGAATTGAGAGAGTGTTGATTTATAATTGGGCTGCTGCTGACTGCAGGAGAATATATAGCCTTCAGAGCCCAGGAGGATAATGTGAGGTCCATATGCACATTCATCACCCCACACTGTGCAATACTGAGGCTATTATGTCATGTACTGTTACTGAGTACCAAAAAGCACCCCATTCCCTATGTAGTGCACCACTTTTGACCAGGGCCCATAGGACTCTGGTCAAAAGTAGAGCACTATATAGGGAATAGGGTGCAATTTGGGATGCAACCATAGAAAGATACAGCTTTCCCCCAGTTGACCCTATATTATGTTCTTGTCCAAGGCTTTTTATCTTTGTCCAACCACAAATCCAGTTTATACCCACTAACAGACTGACTACACCGCTCGTTTTGCGGGCGCATTGCAAAACACATTTAGAAATCTATATTATTCAATTATTGCACCCACACTGCTCGCGCGCGCCAATGAGAGTCTGTGTTGCCAAGGGCTAAAATAGAAGTCAGTTCTATTTCTGATGCAGATCCCGCTGAAAGTCCTGCCTCTCCCATCTCCTCATTGGTTTATAGAAGCAGGTACCCACGTGTCACCTCCTCATTGGTTATACCAACGTGGGTGAATGAAAGATGAACAAGGTCAGGTAATGCACCTAATTTATGATTTTTTTTTGTTGTTGCCAATCGCAATATAAAGAGAGAAGAAAAACCTGGAAGGAGGAGAGATGACTAGAAATGATTCGGTTGACCGTTTTATGTGTGGATTAACTGGTGGAGTAGAGGACTTTGTGCATTTCAGGTAAAATAACAACTCAACGTTTATATCCCAGGACAAATTAGCTAACAAGAGCAAGCTAGCTAAATAGGACAAATTAGCTAGTAAGTGCAAGCTAGCTAGCTAAATTGCCAAAAATGTTTAATGCTTTTCAACCTGTCCCCAAATTAATATAATTGGTTCAGAGTTTGTTTTGATGTTTTAACCTGTGTGTCGTGATTGCGTTTGGTGTGGGGGGACAAAATACATTTATGCACGATGGCGCACGCGCACAGCCGGTTTGGGTTCTGTGTAACCCTAACCTTAACCTTGACCTTTAACCTAACTTTACCGCTTTATTAAGAGCACCAGGCTCACATGACTTTTCATTAAATCTTTGTAAGACTAGATGTATCTTAAGAGCAATTTTGGGAGTAATTGACTAATGATTGTGCTGGATAAGAGAAAAAAATGACTTTCATAGAACTGAGTGCCCATCAATGAAAATATATTGTCTGTTCTCAGCTTAGAGAGACCTGCCTTTCGGTAAGCACAGTTATTTTATTCATTTTCATTTTTTATATGGTGTTGATTAGTAAAAGTAATGTTTCATTAGCTCATCAACATGATAGTCAAACTTCAGTTGTGATAATATTTTACCTGCAAACATCTGTCAATAAACCCCATTGAATAATCAACCATATCACCAGAATGCCATTGATACATGGAACACATGTTCAGTGGCCACTACCCTAGCAGTGTCCAATATAGCAACGACTTTAAGTGGAGATTGGTTTAACTATCAACAGTCGCACACACACACACACACACACACACACACACACACACACACACACACACACACACACACACACACACACACACACACACACACACACACACACACACACACACACACACACACACACACACACACACACACACACGGCCAAAAGCACCATACCAATGGTTAGTTAAACCTTGTTCACATTGAAAGTTTGAAGTTACTTAAATCCTATGGATTCGCATATGTGATTTGAATCTTCCAAATAGCTCAGATATTTCAAACCGCATTTCAAATTACCTTTGTATTTTTGAAATAAGATACAAATAGAATTTTTGTTCATGTGACTTATGCCTGAATGGTCAAATCTGGTATATTTGCCATCAAGTGGTATTTAGACTTTTGTTTGGCATATCTTGTTGCTTGCTAGCTACTCCATTGACAGTTTTGACAAGAACATGTGGTAGCTAACGAGCTTGTTAATTGTTTCCAAACAAATAAGTGAATGTGCTAGAAAGCTAAACAGCTACCTAGCTAGCTAGTTGACTGCTGTGTCTAGCTAAACAGCTACCTAGCTAGCTAGTTGACTGCTGTGGCTAGCTAAACAGCTACCTAGCTAGCTAGTTGACTGCTGTGGCTAGCCAGAAAGGACTCATTTTGAAAGTTGCATCATCTTATGTTTTGAGGCTTTAAAAGTGTTCTTATACTATGATTTTGAACATTCGAAGCAACTGGGAAACGTCCATGACAGGCATTGTTGTCACCTTAGCTTGCTACATAACTTCGGAGTGATAATCAAAATCAAATCAAATTTTATTTGTCACATACACATGGTTAGCAGATGTTAATGCGAGTGTAGCGAAATGCTTGTGCTTCTAGTTCCGACAATGCAGTGATAACCAACAAGTAATCTAACTAACAATTCCAAAACTACTGTCTTATACACAGTGTAAGGGGATAAGGAACATGTACATACGGATATATGAATGAGTGATGGTACAGAGCAGCATACAGTAGATGGTATCGAGTACAGTATATACATATGAGATGAGTGTGTAGACAAAGTAAACAAAGTGGCATAGTTAAAGTGGCTAGTGATACATGTGTTACATAAGGATGCAGTCGATGATGTAGAGT
>NC_060180.1:5964694-5999694 GCF_021184085.1 Oncorhynchus gorbuscha | reverse complement strand
CCCCTTCCCCTCTCTCTCTCTCTCTCTCTCTGCCCCCCCCCCTCTCTATCTCTCTTCTGCCCCCCCCTCTCTCTCTATCTCTCTTCCCCTCCTCTCGTCTCTCTCTCTATCTCTCTTCTGCCCCCCTCTCTCTCTATCTCTCTTCTGCCCCCCTCCCTCTCTCTCTCTGCCCCCTCTCTCTCTCTCTTCTGCCCCCCTCTCTCTCTATCTCTCTTCTGCCCCCCCTCTCTCTATCTCTCTTTTGCCCCCCCCTCTCTCTCTATCCCTCTTCTCTATCTCTCTTCTGCCCCTCTCTCTATCTCTCTTCTGCCCCCCTCTCTCTCTATCTCTCTGCCCCCTCTCTCTATCTCTCCCCCCTCTCTCTCTCTATCTCTCTTCTGCCCCCCCTCTCTCTCTATCTCTCTTCTGCCCCCCCCCTATCTCTCTCCGCCCCCCCTCTCTCTCTATCTGCTTCTGCCCCCCCTCTCTCTCTCTCTCTTCTGCCCCACCTCTCTCTCTATCTCTCTTCTGCCCCCCTCTCTCTCTCACTATCTCTCTTCTTCCCCCTCTCTCTATATCTCTCTTCTTCCCCCCTCTCTCTCTATCTCTCTTCTGCCCCCTCTCTCTCTCTCTCTTCTGCCCCCCTCTCTCTCTCTCTCTCTCTCTCTTCTGCCCCCCCCCCCCCCTCTCTCTCTATCTCTCTTCTGCCCCCCCTCTCTCTCTATCTCTCTTCCCCCTCTATCTCTCGTCTGCCCCCTCACTCTCTCTCTCTCTCTTCTGCCCCCTCTCTCTCTATCTCTCTTCTTGCCCCCTCTCTCTCTCTCTCTTCTGCCCCCTCTCTCTCTATCTCTCTTCTTCCCCCCTCTCTCTCTATCTCTCTTCCCCTCTATCTCTCTTCTACCCCCCTCTCTCTATCTCTCTTCTGCCCCCTCCCCTCTCTCTCTCTATCCCTCTTCTGCCCCTCTCTCTCTATCTCTCTTCTGCCCCCTCTCTCTCTATCTCTATTCTGCCCCCTCTCTCTCTATCTCTCTTCTGCCCCCCCTCTCTCTATCTCTCTTCTGCCCCCTCTCTCTATCTCTCTTCTGACCCCCTCTCTATATCTATCTCTCTTCTGCCCCCTCTCTCTATCTCTCTTCTGCCCCCCATCTCTCTCTATCTCTCTTCTGCCCCCCCCTCTCTCTCTATCTCTCTTCTTCCCCCCTCTCTCTCTATCTCTCTTCTGCCCTCCCTCTCTCTCTATCTCTCTTCTGCCCCCACCCTCTCTCTCTATCTTTCTTCTGCACCCCTCTCTCTCTATCTCTCTTCTGTCCCCCCCTCTCTCTCTATCTCTCTTCTGCCCCCGCCCCCTCTCAATTCAATTCAATTCAAGGGCTTTATTGGCATGGGAAACATGTGTTAACATTGCCAAAGCAAATGAGGTAGATAATATATAAAGTTAATTTATCAAGTGAAATAAACAATAAAAATTAACAGTAAACATTACACATACAGAAGTTTCAAAACAATAAAGACATTACAAATGTCATATTATATATATACAGTGTTTTAACAATGTCCAAATGGTAAAGGACACAGATAAAATAAATAAGCATAAATATGGGTTGTATTTACAATGGTATGTGTTGTTCACTTGTTGCCCTTTTCTCGTGGCAACATGTCACAAATCTTGCTGCTGTGATGGCACACTGTGGAATTTCACCCAGTAGATATGGGAGTTTATCAAAATTGGATTTGTTTTCGAATTCTTTGTGGATCTGTGTAATCTGAGGGAAATATGTATCTCTAATATGGTCATACATTGGGCAGGAGGTTAGGAAGTGCAGCTCTGTTTCCACCTCATTTTGTGGGCAGTGAGCACATAGCCTGTCTTCTCTTGAGAGCCATGTCTGCCTACGGCGGCCTTTCTCAATAGCAAGGCTATGCTCACTGAGTCTGTACATAGTCAAAGCTTTCCTTAATTTTGGGTCAGTCACAGTGGTCAGGTATTCTGCCACTGTGTACTCTCTGTTTAGGGCCAAATAGCATTCTAGTTTGCTCTGTTTTTTGTTAATTCTTTCCAATGTGTCAAGTAATTATCTTTTTGTTTTCTCATGATTTGGTTGGGTCTAATTGTGCTGGTGTCCTGTGGCTCTGTAGGGTGTGTTTGTGTTTGTGAACAGAGCCCCAGGACCAGCTTGCTTAGGGGACTCTTCTCCAGGTTCATCTCTCTGTAGGTGATGGCTTTGTTGTGGAAGGTTTGGGAATCGCTTCCTTTTAAGTGGTTATAGAATTTAACGGCTCTTTTCTGGATTTTGATGATTAGTGGGTATCGGCCTAAATCTGCTCTGCATACATAGGAATGCCTATGTGAGAATGCTGTTCATCGACTACAGCTCGGCATTCAACACCATAGTACCCTCCAAGCTCGTCATCAAGCTCGAGACCCTGGGTCTCGACCCCGCCCTGTGCAACTGGGTACTGGACTTCCTGACGGGCCGCCCCCAGGTGGTGAGGGTAGGCAACAACATCTCCACCCCGCTGATCCTCAACACTGGGGCCCCACAAGGGTGCGTTCTGAGCCCTCTCCTGTACTCCCTGTTCACCCACGACTGCGTGGCCACGCACGCCTTCAACTCAATCATCAAGTTTGCGGACGACACAACAGTGGTAGGCTTGATTACCAACAACGACGAGACGGCCTACAGGGAGGAGGTGAGGGCCCTCGGAGTGTGGTGTCAGGAAAATAACCTCAAACTCAATGTCAACAAAACTAAGGAGATGATTGTGGACTTCAGGAAACAGCAGAGGGAACACCCCCCTATCCACATCGATGGAACAGTAGTGGAGAGGGTAGTAAGTTTTAAGTTCATCGGCATACACATCACAGACAAACTGAATTGGTCCACTCACACAGACAGCATCGTGAAGAAGGCGCAGCAGCGCCTCTTCAACCTCAGGAGGCTGAAGAAATTTGGCTTGTCACCAAAAGCACTCACAAACTTCTACAGATGCACAATCGAGAGCATCCTGGCGGGCTGTATCACCGCCTGGTACGGCAACTGCTCCACCCAAAACCGTAAGGCTCTCCAGAGGGTAGTGAGGTCTGCACAACGCATCACCGGGGGCAAACTACTTGCCCTCCAGGACACCTACACCACCCGATGTTACAGGAAGGCCATAAAGATCATCAAGGACAACAACCACCCGAGCCACTGCCTGTTCACCCCGCTATCATCCAGAAGGCGAGGTCAGTACAGGTGCATCAAAGCTGGGACCGAGAGACTGAAAAACAGCTTCTATCTCAAGGCCATCAGACTGTTAAACAGCCACCACTAACATTGAGTGGCTGCTGCCAACACACTGACACTGACTCAACTCCAGCCACTTTAATAATGGGAATTGATGGGAAATGATGTAAAATATATCACTAGCCACTTTAAACAATGCTACCTAATATAATGTTACATACCCTACATTATTCATCTCATATGCATACGAATATACTGTACTCTATATCATCTACTGCATCCTTACGTAATACATGTATCACTAGCCACTTTAACTATGCCACTTTGTTTACATACTCATCTCATATGTATATACTGTACTCGATACCATCTACTGTATCTTGCCTATGCTGCTCTGTACCATCACTCATTCATATATCTTTATGTACATATTCTTTATCCCCTTACACTGTGTATAAGACAGTAGTTTTGGAATTGTTAGTTAGATTACTTGGTTATTACTGGATTGCCGGAACTAGAAGCACAAGCATTTCGCTACACTCGCATTAACATCTGCTAACCATGTGTATGTGACAAATACAATTTGATTTGATTTGATTTACGTTGTACACGGAGGATATTTTTGCAGAATTCTGCGTGCAGAGTCTCAATTTGGTGTTTGTCCAATTTTGTGAAGTCTTGGTTGGTGAGCGGACCCCAGACCTCACAACCATAAAGGGCAATGGGCTCTATGACTGATTCAAGTATTTTTAGCCAAATCCTAATTGGTATGTTGACATTTATGTTCCTTTTGATGGCATAGAATGCCCTTCTTGCCTTGTCTCTAAGATCGTTCACAGCTTTGTGGAAGTTACCTGTGGCGCTGATGTTTAGGCCAAGGTTTGTATAGTTTTTTGTCTAGGGCAACAGTGTCTAGATGGAATTTGTATTTGTGGTCCTGGTGACTGGACCTTTTTTGGAACACCATTATTTTGGTCTTACTGAGATTTACTGTTAGGGCCCAGGTCTGACAGAATCTGTGCATAAGATCTAGGTGCTGCTGTAGGCCCTCCTTAGTTGGTGACAGAAGCACCAGATCATCAGCAAACAGCAGACATTTGACTTCGGATTCTAGTAGGGTGAGGCCGGGTGCTGCAGACTTTTCTAGTGCCCGCGCCAATTCGTTGATATATATGTTGAAGAGGGTGGGGCTTAAGCTGCATTCCTGTCTCACCCCACAACCCTGTGTGAAGAAATGTTTGTGTTTTTTGCCAATTTTAACCATACACTTGTTGTTTGTGTACATGGATTTTATAATGTCGTATGTTTTACCCCCAACACCACTTTCCATCAGTTTGTATAGCAGACCCTCATGCCAAATTGAGTCGAAGGCTTTTTTTAAATCAACAAAGCATGAGAAGACGTTGCCTTTGTTTTGGTTTGTTTGGTTGTCAATTAGGGTGTGCAGGGTGAATACATGGTCTGTTGTACGGTAATTTGGTAAAAAGCCAATTTGACATTTGCTCAGTACATTGTTTTCATTGAGGAAATGTACGAGTCTGCTTTTAATGATAATGCAGAGGATTTTCCCAAGGTTACTGTTGACGCATATTCCAAGGTAGTTATTGGGGTCAAATTTGTCTCCACATCTCTCTATCTCTCTTCTGCCCCCCCCTCTCTCTATCTCTTTTCTACCCCCCTCTCTATCTCTCTTCTGTCCCCCCTCTCTCTCTATCTCTCTTCTGCCCCCTCTCTCTATCTCTCTTCTGCCCCCCTCTCTCTCTATCTCTCTTCTGCCCCCCTCTCTCTATCTCTCTTCTGCCCCCTCTCTTCTCCCCCCCTCTCTCTCTCTACCCCCTCTTATCTCTAACTGTCTTCTGCCCACCCCTCTCTCTCTCTTCCCCTCTATCTCTAACTGTCTTCTGCCACCCCCTCTCTCTCTCTACCCCCTCTATCTCTAACTGTCTTCTGCCCAACCCCCCCTCTCTCTCTCTACCCCTCTATCTCTAACTGTCTTCTACCACCCCCTCTCTCTCTCTACCCCCTCTATCTCTAACTGTCTTCTGCCCACACCCCTCTCTCTTCCCCCTCTCTCTATCTCTCTTCTGCCTCTCCCCCTCTCTCTCTCTCTCTCTATCTCTCTTCTGACACCCCCCTCTCTCTATTTCTCTTCTGCCCCCCTCTCTCTCTATCTCTCTTCTGACCCCCTCTCTATCTCTCTTCTGCCCCTCCTTTCTTTCTATCTCTCTTCTGCCCCCTCTATCGCTCTTCTACCCCCTCTCTCTCTAACTATTTCTCTTCTGCCCCCTCTCTCTCTATCTCTCTTCTGCCCCCCACCCTCTCTCACTCTCTTCTCCCCCTCTCTTTATCTCTCTTCTGCCCCCCTCTCTCTATATCTCTCCCACCCCTCTCTCTCTCTCTCTTCTGCCCCCTCTCTATCTCTCTTCTTCCCCCTCTCTCTGTCTCTCTTCTGCCCCCCCTCTCTCTCTATCTCTCTCTTCTGCCCCACTCCTCTCTCTCTATCTCTCTTCTGCCCCCCCTCTCTCCATCTCTCTTCTGCCCCCCCCTCTCTCTCTATCTCTCTTCTGCCCCGCCTCTCTCTCTATCTCTCTTCTGCCCCCCCTCTCTCTCACTCTCTCTCTCTCTCTTCGGCCCTCTCTCTCTCTCTCTCTCTCTCTCTCTCTTCTGCCCCTCTCTCTTCTGCCCCCCCTCTCTCTCTATCTCTCTTCTGCCCCCTCTCTCTCTCTCTCTCTCTCTCTCTCTCTTCGGCCCCCTTTTCTCTCTCTCTTCGGCCCCCCCTCTCTCTCTCTCTCTTCTGCCCCTCTCTCTCTTCTGCCCCTCTCTCTTCTGTCCCCCTCTCTCTATATCTCTCTTCTACCCCCTTCTCTCTCTATCTCTCTTCTGCCCCCTCTCTCTCTCTCTCTATTCGGCCACCCTCTCTCTCTCTTCTGCCCCTCTCTCTCTCTCTCTCTCTCTCTCTCTCTCTCTCTCTTTCTCTTCTGCCCCTCTCTATTCTGCCTCTCTCTCTCTCTCTCTCTCTCTCTCTCTCTCTCTCTCTCTCTCTCTCTCTCTCTCTCTCTCTCTCTCTCTCTCTCTCTCTCTCTCTCTCTCTCTCTCTCTCTCTCTCTCTCTCTCTCTCCCTCTTCTGCCCCCTCTCTCTATATATATACGTATATATATATTTCTCTTCTGCCCCCTCTCTATCACTCTCTCTCTCTATCTCTCTTCTGCCCCCCTCTCTCTCTCTATCTCTCTTCTGCCCCCTCTCTCTCTATCTCTATCTCTCTTCTGCCCCCCTCTCTCTCTCTCTTTCCCCCTCTCACTCCATCTTTCTTCTGGCTCCCCCTCTATCCCCATCTCTCTTCTGCCCCCTCTATCTCTATTCTACCCTCCCACTCTCTCTCTCTCCCTCTCTATCTCTATCTGTCTTCTGCCCCACCCAACCCTCCCCCTCTCTCTCTCTCTCTTCCCCCTCTATATCTCTCTCTTCCCCCTCTATCTCTCTCTCTTCCCCTCTATCTCTAACTGTCTTCTGCCCACCCCCTCTATCTCTCTCTCGTCCCCCTCTATCTCTAACTGTCTTCTGCCCAGCCCCCCTCTCTCTCTCTACCCCTCTATCACTAACTGTCTTCTACCACCCCCTCTCTCTCTACACCTCTATCTCTAACTGTCTTCTGCCCAACCCCCTCAATCTCTCTACCCCCTCTATCTCTAACTTTCTTCTACCACCCCTCTCTCTCTCTACCCCTCTATCTCTAACTGTCTTCTGCCCACACCCCTCTCTCTCTTCCCCCTCTCTCTCTATCTCTCTTCTGCCTCTCCCCCTCTCTCTCTCTATCTCTCTTCTGACCCCCCTCTCTCTCTATCTCTCTTCTGCCCCCCTCTCTCTCTATCTCTCTTCTGCCAGCCTCTCTATCTCTCTTCTGCCCCTCCTTTCTTTCTATCTCTCTTCTGCCCCCTCTCTCTCTATCTCTCTTCCTCCCTCTCTCTCTATCTCTCTTCTGCCCCAACCTCTCTCTCTCTATCTCTCTTCCCCCTCTATCGCTCTTCTACCCCCTCTCTCTCTAACTATCTCTCTTCTGCCCCCCCCCTCTCTCTATCTCTCTTCTGCCCCTCTCTCTCTCTCTTCTGCCCCTCTCTCTTCTGCCCCCCTTCTCTCTATCTCTCTTCTGCCCCCTCTCTCTCTCTCTTCGGCCCCCTTTTTCTCTCTCTTCGGCCCCCTCTCTCTCTCTCTCTTCTGCCCCCTCTCTCTCTCTCTTCTGCCCCTCTCTCTTCTGTCCCCCTCTCTCTATATCTCTCTTCTACCCCCTTCTCTCTCTATCTCTCTTCTGCCCCCCCTCTCTCTCTCTCTCTCTCTCTCTCTCTATTCAGCCACCCTCTCTCTCTCTTCTGCCCCTCCCTCTCTCTCTCTCTCTCTCTGTCTCTCTCTCTCTCTCTCTCTCTCTCTCTCTCTCTCTCTCTCTCTCTCTCTCTCTCTCTCTCTCTCTCTCTCTGTATCTCTCTCTCTCTCTCTCTCTCTCTCTCTCTCTCTCTCTCTCTCTCTCTCTCTCTCTCTCTCTCTCTCTCTTCTGCCCCTCTCTCTTCTGTCCCCCTCTCTCTATATCTCTCTTCTACCCCCTTCTCTCTCTCTCTCTCTTCTGCCCCCCCTCTCTCTCTCTCTCTCTCTCTCTCTCTATTCAGCCACCCTCTCTCTCTCTTCTGCCCCCTCTCTCTCTCTCTCTCTCTCTCTCTCTCTCTCTCTCTCTCTCTCTCTCTCTCTCTCTCTCTCTCTTTCTCTTCTGCCCCTCTCTATTCTGCCTCTCTCTCTCTCTCTCTCTCTCTCTCTCTCTCTCTCTCTCTCTCTCTCTCTCTCTCTCTCTCTCTCTCTCTCTCTCTCTCTCTCTCTCTCTCTCTCTCTCTCTCTCTCTCTCTCCCTCTTCTGCCCCCCTCTCTATATATATATATGTATATATATATTTCTCTTCTGCCCCCTCTCTATCACTCTCTCTCTCTATCTCTCTTCTGCCCCCTCTCTCTCTCTATCTCTCTTCTGCCCCCTCTCTCTCTCTCTCTTTCCCCCTCTCACTCCATCTTTCTTCTGGCTCCCCCTCTATCCCCATCTCTCTTCTGCCCCCTCTATCTCTATTCTACCCTCCCACTCTCTCTCTCCCTCTCTATCTCTATCTGTCTTCTGCCCCACCCAACCCTCCCCTCTCTCTCTCTCTTCCCCCTCTATATCTCTCTCTTCCCCCTCTATCTCTAACTGTCTTCTCCCCACCCCTCTCTCTCTCTTCCCCCTCTATCTCTAACTGTCTTCTGCCCAACCCCCCCTCTCTCTCTACCCCCTCTCTCTCTAACTGTCTTCTACCACCCCTCTCTCTCTCTACCCCTCTATCTCTAACTGTCTTCTGCCCAAACCCCCTCTCTCTACCCCCTCTATCTCTCCCCCTCTCTCTCTCTTCCCCCTCTATCTCTCTCCCCCTCTCTCTTCCCCCTCTATCTCTCCCCCTCTCTCTCTCTACCCCTCTATCTCTAACTGTCTTCTGCCACCCCCTCTCTTTCTCTACCCCTCTATCTCTAACTGTCTTCTGCCCGCCCCCTCTCTCTCTCTCTTCCCTCTCTATCTCTAACTGTCTTCTCCCCCCCCCTCTCTCTCTACCCCCTCTATATCTAACTGTCTTCTGCCCGCCCCCTCTCTCTCTCTACCCCTCTGTCTCTAACTGTCTCCTGCCCAACCCCCCTCTCTCTCTCTCTTCCCCCTCTATCTCTCTCTCTTCCCCCTCTCTCTCACTTCCCCCTCTATCTCTCTTCCCCTCTATCTCTCTACCCCTCTATCTCTAACTGTCTTCTGCCACCCCCCTCTCTCTCTATCCCCTATATCTCTAACTGTCTTCTGCCACCCCTCTCTCTCTCTACCCCTCTATCTCTAACTGTCTTCTGCCACCCCCCTCTCTCTCTACCCCTCTATCTCTAACTGTCTTCTGCCCGCCCTCTCTTTCTCTACCCCTCTATTTCTAACTGTCTTCTGCCCGCCCTCTCTTTCTCTACCCCTCTATCTCTAACTGTCTTCTGCCACCCCCTCTCTCTCTACCCCCTCTATCTCTAACTGTATTCTGCCACCCCCTCTCTCTCTACCCCCTCTATCTCTAACTGTCTTCTGCCCACCCTCTCTTTCTCTACCCCTCTATCTCTAACTGTCTTCTGCCACCCCTCTCTCTCTCTACCCCCTCTATCTCTAACTGTCTTCTGCCACCCCCTCTCTCTCTACCCCCACTATCTCTAACTGTCTTCTGCCACCCCCTCTCTCTCTCTACCCCCACTATCTCTAACTGTCTTCTGCCACCCCCTCTCTCTCTCTACCCCCTCTATCTCTAACTGTCTTCTGCCCGCCCGCCCTCTCTCTCTCTCTCTCTCTCTCTCTCTCTTTCTTTCCCCCTCTCATTTTCCAGCCAGAGAGAGAGAGAGATATATATAGGGTTTTATTGTGCTCGGGGTGGAGGCTAGTTAGAGCCCTGCTTGTAAAACGTATTTTGGCATGTACAGTGGTTTTACTGGAGCACCTCCTGTCACACAACAGTGATACATCACTAGCAGAGTGGAGGGGTGTAGCACAGGAACCTGCCTCCCCAACCCACCCTGCACTGTTTTGTCCTCAAGGGCCTCCATATTGGAGAGAGGCTCCTAGACTGCCAACACCTAACAGACATATTTGGTTTTGTCAGTGTGATGTTTAATGGAAAGCAGTCCTCTTTCTACCTGTCTCTCATATACAGTTAGATGGATGCCAAGTCCGTGCCAATGACGGCCATTAAGATGTGCTGGAGTTTTGCCTATCTACAATAACATCTCTGTATTCCACTTGTCTGGAAATCAGCCCCTCAGTTCTCCTCATGTAGCCTACACTTGACCTACACGGGTGTATCTACAGACGGACAGTGTCAATCTTCCTACAATTTACAACCTGTAGGTTTTCCATGCAAGATGAGACCCAGACCCCAGTCTCTCCTACCCCATCATATCCTAGCCCCTAATCTCTTAACCCTAACCTCCTAACCCTCATCTCATAACCCTCATCTCATAACCCTCATCTCATAACCCTCATTTCCTACTCCCTCATCTCCTAGACCATCTTCTTCTGTCACCTCATCTCCTAACCAGTCATCCCCTACCCCCTAATCCCCTACTCCTCTCTCTTTCTTCTACCCCCTTAACAAAGCCACCATAGCTCCGCTCTCTCTCACACTCTCTCTATCGGCCGTCTTTCCGTCTGGCTAGGCAACACAACAGTCATTTCCTGGCCTGCCTCCAAGTCTCCTCTGACTCCCTCCTCTGAGCAGGAAGTATCGGAGAGGTCTGCTACCTGCCACCTAACTTCCAGTGTGATTTGTGACGGGGCCGTCTGACCAGAACAATTGCATTAACAAGCCGCCCAAAGGCCTTGGCTGTCAGAGAACCCGCTGATACCATGTGAGATCTTTATTAAATTACAATTATAAAACGACAAGTCCTCTCCATGTCCCACCTCACCTGCCCATGGACCGGAGGGACTCGAGGGACGGCACAGAGGCTCCGTCACATGAAGGCTGGGTGAGTCACGGGGCCTAATGGCTGGTCTGTGTGAGTACCTCCTCCTGCCGACCTCGCTCTCTTCTGCAATACAAGGGCCCATGTTCAAAAAGTGTCTTACAATAGGAGGAGTTTTAAAAGGAGTTTTTAATTGTCAGTACACTCTTCGAAAAGAGGGTTCCAAAAGGGTTATTCGGCTGTCCCCACAGGATAATCCTTTTTGGTTCAAGGTAGAACCATTTTTGGTTCCAGATAGAACCCTTTTGGGTTCGATGCAGAACCATCTGTGGAAAGGGTTCTAACTGGAACCAAAAAATGATTTCTGCAAAGGGTTCTCCAATGGGGACAGCCAATGAACCCTTTAAGGATCTAAATAGCACCTTTTTTAAAGTGTATAGAAAGGCGTATGCCTCATGGTTTTACAGGAGTATTAGAAATTGATTCTCATAACCATGGTTCCGATATATGGAGATTGATGTAACGGCTAGGCTTGGTGGCACAACACCAGTACTGCGGCCTGGGGAAACGCCAAACCTCACCCCGCCTGGCCGCAATCCTTAAAACTGCACTTCGGGGTCCAATATTAAGGATATTGTCCTGCAAGTCCAGCAAGAAGTAAGTGGATAAACAATTACTCTCAGCAATCTTCCTGGGTGCATTACAGTTATTTATGTGTGACGTGTAAATACAGAAATTGGGGCCGAACAGAAAATCAAGTCCTCTCCAGGGTGCCATGCAAGTCACGGCATCCGGAGTGTAATAACTTACCGATGCAGATAACAATGGCAGAGTGTGCATATTACAATATACTATAGGGTCTCTGTGGGGTAAAATATGCCTGGTACTTAGGCTGCATGGGCAGGGGAAGTGACATATGCAGAGAGGCAGCGAGCTAGCTGGCGCTCCATGATGATCAATAAAATGCCACCAGGTTGGAGATTTACGAGGACACGCCATCGATCAATCAGGAGCTGACTGCACAAAGTGTTCAGAAATGCCAATGGGTATTATAACTCAATCAGACACACGGTAGAATTACTGTACTGTACCAAAGACAAACCTGAGTGTTGAGGCACTGGACAAGCTTTTCACATGTTGATGAGTGTAGACAGAGATGGACTACGTGTCTACATACCTACTATTGGAGAAGTCATGGTCACGTTATGTGCCGCCAGGCACTTTGACTTTTTGCTGTTATATGAAAAATGCTACACGTGAGTGATGAAATTAGTGATACATTATTATCAATTTATTTTCATATAAAAGTAGTGGAAGGAAAGCCATTAGGCCTACGTGAGCCCTGTAGAATAAGTCATGAACTGGATGTTTAACTGTAACTGTGACTCATCTCCAAGAGGTAACCGGATGTTCAACTATAACTGTGACTCATCTCCAAGAAGTAACTGGATGTTCAACTGTAACTGTGACTCATCTCCAAGAAGTAACTGGATGTTCAACTGTAACTGTGACTCATCTCCAAGAAGTAACTGGATGTTCAACTGTAACTGTGACTCATCTCCAAGAAGTAACTGGATGTTCAACTGTAACTGTGACTCATCTCTAAGAAGTAACTGGATGTTCAACTGTAACTGTGACTCATCTCCAAGAAGTAACTGGATGTTCAACTGTAACTGTGACTCATCTCCAAGAAGTAACTGGATGTTCAACTGTAACTGTGACTCATCTCCAAGAAGTAACTGGATGTTCAACTGTAACTGTGACTCATCTCCAAGAAGTAACTGGATGTTCAACTGTAACTGTGACTCATCTCCAAGAAGTAACTGGATGTTCAACTGTAACTGTGACTCATCTCTAAGAAGTAACTGGATGTTCAACTGTAACTGTGACTCATCTCCAAGAAGTAACTGGATGTTCAACTGTAACTGTGACTCATCTCCAAGAAGTAACTGGATGTTCAACTGTAACTGTGACTCATCTCCAAGAAGTAACTGGATGTTCAACTGTAACTGTGACTCATCTCCAAGAAGTAACTGGATGTTCAACTGTAACTGTGACTCATCTCCAAGAAGTAACTGGATGTTCAACTGTAACTGTGACTCATCTCCAAGAAGTAACTGGATGTTCAACTGTAACGGTGACTCATCTCCAAGAAGTAACTGGATGTTCAACTATAACCGTGACTCATCTCCAAGAAGTAACTACACCGGATGTTTCATTCTAATGATGACTGAGGTAGAACAGGAGAGAGAGCAAGAGAGAGAGATTATTTAGAAAATAGATAGAGAGAAAGGAGAAATTGAAAGCAAAAAACAGAGAAATACAGAAATAGAGAGAGGGGGAGACTCTAGAGAGAGAGAGAGCGAAAGAGACCCTCCCCATACCTTCTCAGGGGAATGGAGTCATTTAGTATATCTCTCTCCCTGCAACCTATCACTCAGACAGATCAGCTCTTTCAGCGTGGTGCGGCTGATAATCATACATATTCTATATGCCGGAGGGCCATAAATCTCTGTCCCAGTTTCATCTGGCCGTCATTCATCAATCACCCGGCAGAGAGCAGGATGGAACACCGCAGTCTTTTCCCCAATATATCACATTAGTACCTGGGATGTTTACCAAGATAATAGGAGACAACAGCAGAGGGTGAAATATAGCACCGCTGCATTCGTCAAATTAAAACCACTCCACCATTTTCCTCCCATCAGGATCCAGATCTCCCTGGACTGGGCTGGGCTGAGAGACTTTATGTTTCTCTGAACTGTGAAGAGATGATCACGAGACTCCAATAATGTTCTTTCCACATCCCAATACTTTTTATGATATCCTCTTCTCGCCATCTTCCTTCCCTCCCTGCTTTGTCCCAACACTTTCCTTGTCACCTTTCCTTTATCCCTTTGAAGTACATATCAGCAGTCTTTCTGGAGGATGTCCCTGCCACTGACACGTAGCATTGAAGACAGTATGTTTTAAGAAGAAAAATCCAATAGCTAATTGAAGTGTTATCTCTAATGTCTTTGGGGGGAAATGTTAATCAGAGATTAACATCTAAAAATCCTACCCATAATACCCTGTAATATCACAACGTTTAAAAACCTATCACATACCAACTCTAAAGATCATGTTCCTCATGCAACGTAATCTAACACGTATGAATGATTATTACACCTACAGATGTGGGTTTAAATAACATAGGTTTGCCTCAGCCAGCCCCAGGTCAGGGCTGATTATTAAGTGTAGCGGTGCCGTCTAGCTGGCTAGTAAATGGTACAATCAGTAATTACAGTGTGGTAGAGATGAACTAGCATGGCTGCTAATTACAACAGGTTAATAATGCTAGCTTTGATTTGGCACTTAATTGAGAAATGCCTCCTCTTTTTCACACTGCAATTAACTACAGCTGTGAGTTTTACCCACACACACCTAGCCACAGGAGTAATGTGAAGTGACCTTTCTTGAAGTTGTCCGTATTTGTAATTGATTGTTTTGTTTTGTATTGTGTGGTAAAACATCTGTTTCTTGGCCAGACCCAGCTGTGAGAGACACACACCAGTGCAGTTTTCTGCCTGCCTGAGACTGTCTGATGGAGGACTCAGTCAAATCAAAATCAAATCAAATTTATTTATATAGCCCTTCGTACATCAGCTGATATCTCAAAGTGCTGTACAGAAACCCAGCCTAAAACACCAAACAGCAAACAATGCAGGTGTAAAAGCACGGTGGCTAGGAAAAACTCCCTAGAAAGGCCAAAACCTAGGAAGAAACCTAGAGAGGAACCAGGCTATGTGGGGTGGCCAGTCCTCTTCTGGCTGTGTCGGGTGGAGATTATAACAGAATATGACCAAGATGTTCAAATGTTCATAAATGACCAGCATGGTCGAATAATAATAAGGCAGAACAGTTGAAACTGGAGCAGCAGCACAGTCTGGTGGACTGGGGACAGCAAGGAGCCATCATGTCAGGTAGTCCTGGGGCACGGTCCTAGGGCTCAGGTCCTCCGAGAGAGAGAAAGAAAGAGAGAATTAGAGAGAGCATATGTGGGGTGGCCAGTCCTCTTCTGGCTGTGCCGGGTGGAGATTATAACAGAACGTGGCCAAGATGTTCAAATGTTCATAAATGACCAGCATGGTTGAATAATAGTAAGGCAGAACAGTTGAAACTGGAGCAGCAGCATGGCCAGGTGGACTGGGGACAGCAAGGAGTCATCATGTCAGGTAGTCCTGGGGCATGGTCCTAGGGCTCAGGTCCTCCGAGAGAGAGAAAGAAAGAGAGAAGGAGAGAATTAGAGAACGCACACTTAGATTCACACAGGACACCGAATAGGACAGGAGAAGTACTCCAGATATAACAAACTGACCCTAGCCCCCCGACACATAAACTACTGCAGCATAAATACTGGAGGCTGAGACAGGAGGGGTCAGGAGACACTGTGGCCCCATCCGAGGACACCCCCGGACAGGGCCAAACAGGAAGGATATAACCCCACCCACTTTGCCAAAGCACAGCCCCCACACCACTAGAGGGATATCTTCAACCACCAATTTACCATCCTGAGACAAGGACGAGTATAGCCCACAAAGATCTCCGCCACAGCACAACCCAAGGGGGGGCGCCAACCCAGACAGGCTGACCACAACAGTGAATCAACCCACTCAGGTGACGCACCCCCCCCCAGGGACGGCATGAGAGAGCCCCAGCAAGCCAGTGACTCAGCCCCCGTAACAGGGTTAGAGGCAGAGAATCCCAGTGGAAAGAGGGGAACCGGCCAGGTAGAGACAGCAAGGGCAGTTCGTTGCTCTAGAACCTTTCCGTTCACCTACCCACTCCTGGGCCAGACTACACTCAATCATATGACCCACTGAAGAGATGAGTCTTCAGTAAAGACTTAAAGGTTGAGACCGAGTTTGCGTCTCTGACATGAGTAGGCAGACCATTCCATAAAAATGGAGCTCTATAGGAGAAAGCCCTGCCTCCAGCTGTTTGCTTAGAAATTCTAGGGACAATTAGGAGGCCTGCGTCTTGTGACCGTAGCGTACGTGTAGGTATGTACGGCAGGACCAAATCAGAGAGGTAGGTAGGAGCAAGCCCATGTAATGCTTTGTAGGTTAGCAGTAAAACCTTGAAATCAGCCCTTGCTTTGACAGGAAGCCAGTGTAGAGAGGCTAGCACTGGAGTAATATGATAAAAAAAATTGGTTCTAGTCAGGATTCTAGCAGCCGTATTTAGCACTAACTGAAGTTTATTTAGTGCTTTATCCGAGTAGCCGGAAAATAGAGCATTGCAGTAGTCTAACCTAGAAGTGACAAAAGCATGGATTAATTTTTCTGCATCATTTTTGGACAGAAAGTTTCTGATTTTTGCAATGTTACGTAGATGGAAAAAAGCTGTCCTCGAAATGGTCTTGATATGTTCTTCAAAAGAGAGATCAGGGTCCAGAGTAACGCTGAGGTCCTTCACAGTTTTATTTGAGACGACTGTACAACCATTAAGATTAATTGTCAGATTCAACAGAAGATCTCTTTGTTTCTTGGGACCTAGAACAAGCATCTCTGTTTTGTCCGAGTTTAATAGTAGAAAGTTTGCAGCCATCCAGTTCCTTATGTCTGAAACACATGCTTCTAGCGAGGGCAATTTTGGGGCTTCACCATGTTTCATTGAAATGTACAGCTGTGTGTCATCCGCATAGCAGTGAAAGTTTACATTATGTTTTCGAATAACATCCCCAAGAGGTAAAATATATAGTGAAAACTATAGTGGTCCTAAAACAGAACCTTGAGGAACACCGAAATGTACAGTTGATTTGTCAGAGGACAAACCATTCACAGAGACAAACTGATATCTTTCCGACAGATAAGATTTAAACCAGGCCAGAACATGTCCGTGTAGACCAATTTGGGTTTCCAATCTCTCCAAAAGAATGTGGTGATCGATGGTATCAAAAGCAGCACTAAGGTCTAGGAGCACGAGGACAGATGCAGAGCCTCGGTCCGATGCCATTAAAATGTCATTTACCACCTTCACAAGTGCCGTCTCAGTGCTATGATGGGGTCTAAAACCAGACTGAAGCATTTCGTATACATTGTTTGTCTTCAGGACGGCAGTGAGTTGCTGCGCAACAGCCTTCTCTAAAATTTTTGAAAGGAATGGAAGATTCGATATAGGCCGATAATTTTCTATATTTTCTGGGTCAAGGTTTGGCTTTTTCAAGAGAGGCTTTATTACTGCCACTTTTAGTGAGTTTGGTACACATCCAGTGGATAGAGAGCCGTTTATTATGTTCAACATAGGAGGGTCAAGCACAGGAAGCAGCTCTTTCAGTAGTTTAGTTGAAATAGGGTCCAGTATACAGCTTGAAGGTTTAGAGGCCATGATTATTTTCATCATTGTGTCAAGAGATATAGTACTAAAACACTTGAGCGTCTCTCTTGATCCTAGGTCCTGGCAGAGTTGTGCAGACAGGACAACTGAGGTTTGGAGGAATACACAGGTTTAAAGAGGAGTCCGTAATTTGCTTTCTAATAATCATAATCTTTTCCTCAAAGAAGTTCATGAATTTATCACTGCTAAAGTGAAAGTCATCCTCTCTTGGGGAATGTTGCTTTTTAGTTAGCTTTGCCACAGTATCAAAAAGGAATTTCGGATTGTTCTTATTTTCCTCAATTAAGTTAGAAAAATAGGATGATCGAGCAGCAGTAAGGGCTCTTCGGTACTGCACGGTACCATCCTTCCAAGCTAGTCGGAAGACTTCCAGTTTGGTGTGGCGCCATTTCCGTTCCAATTTTCTGGAAGCTTGCTTCAGAGCTCGGGTATTTTCTGTGGACCAGGGAGCTAGTTTCTTATGAGACATTTTTTTAGTTTTTAGGGGTGCAACTGCATCTAGGGTATTGCGCAAGGTTAAATTGAGATCCTCAGTTAGGTGGTTAATGGATTTTTGTCTTCTGGCGTCCTTGGGTAGGCAGAGGGAGTCTGGAAGGGCATCAAGGAATCTTTGTGTTGTCTGTGAATTTATAGCACAACTTTTGATGTTCCTTGGTTGGGGTCTGAGCAGATTATTTGTTGCAATTGCAAACGTAATAAAATGGTGGTCCGATAGTCCAGGATTATGAGGAAAAACATTAAGATCCACAACATTTATTCCATGGGACAAAACTAGGTCCAGCGTATGACTGTGACAGTGAGTGGGTCCAGAGACATGTTGGACAAAACCCACTGAGTCGATGATGGCTCCGAAAGCCTTTTGGAGTGGGTCTGTGGACTTTTCCATGTGAATATTAAAGTCACCAAAGATTAGAATATTATCTGCAATGACTACAAGGTCTGATAGGAATTCAGGGAACTCAGTGAGAAACGCTGTATATGGCCCAGGAGGCCTGTAAACAGTAGCTATAAAAGTGATTGAGTAGGCTGCATAGATTTCATGACTAGAAGCTCAAAAGACGAAAACGTCATTTTTTTTGTAAATTGAAATTTGCTATCGTAAATGTTAGCAACACCTCCGCCTTTGCGGGATGCACGGGGGATATGGTCACTAGTGTAGCCAGGAGGTGAGGCCTCATTTAACACAGTAAATTCATCAGGCTTAAGCCATGTTTCAGTCAGGCCAATCACATCAAGATTATGATCAGTGATTAGTTCATTGACTATAATTGCCTTTGAAGTAAGGGATCTAACATTAAGTAGCCCTATTTTGAGATGTAAGGTATCATGATCTCTTTCAGTAATGACAGGAATGGAGGTGGTCTTTATCCTAGTGAGATTGCTAAGGCGAACACCGCCATGTTTAGTTTTGCCCAACCTAGGTCGAGGCACAGACACGGTGTCAATGGTGATAGCTGAGCTGACTACACTGATTATGCTAGTGGCAGACTCCACTATGCTGGCAGGCTGGCTAATAGCCTGCTGCCTGGCCTGCACCCTATTTCATTGTGGAGCTAGAGGAGTTAGAGCCCTGTCTATGTTCGTAGATAAGATGAGAGCACCCCTCCAGCTAGGATGGAGTCCGTCACTCCTCAGCAGGTCAGGCTTGGTCCTGTTTGTGGGTGAGTCCCAGAAAGAGGGCCAATTATCTACAAATTCTATCTTTTGGGAGGGGCAGAAAACAGTTTTCAACCAGCGATTGAGTTGTGAGACTCTGCTGTAGAGCTCATCACTCCCCCTAACTGGGAGGGGGCCAGAGACAATTACTCGATGCCGACACATCTTTCTAGCTGATATGCACGCAGAAGCTATGTTGCGCTTGGTGATCTCTGACTGTTTCATCCTGACATCGTTGGTGCCGACGTGGATAACAATATCTCTATACTCTCTACACTCGCCAGTTTTAGCTTTAGCCAGCACCATCTTCAGATTAGCCTTAACGTCGGAAGCCCTGCCCCCGGGTAAACAGTGTATGATTGCTGGATGATTCGCTTTAAGTCTAATACTGCGGGTAATGGAGTCACCAATGACTAGAGTTTTCAATTTGTCAGAGCTAATGGTGGGAAGCTTCGGCGTCTCAGACCCCGTAACGGGAGGAGTAGAGACCAGAGAAGACTCGGCCTCTGACACCGACCCGCTGCTTAATGGGGAAAACCGGTTGAAAGTTTCTGTCGGCTGAATGAGCGACACCGGTTGAGCTTTCCTACAGCATTTCCTTCCAGAAACCGTGAGAAAGTTGTCCGGCTGCGGGGACTGTGCCAGGGGATTTATACTACTATCTGTACTTACTGGTGGCACAGACGCTGTTTCATCTTTTCCTACACTGAAATTACCCTTGCCTAACGATTGCGTCTGAAGCTGGGCTTGCAGTACAGCTATCCTCGCCGTAAGGCGAGCCCAGCGGCTGCAATTAGAAGGCATCATGTTAATGTTACTACTTAGCTTCGGCTGTTGGAGGTCCTGACGAATCGTGTCCAGATAAAGCGTCCGGAGTGAAAAAGTTGAGGAAAAAATAAATACATATATGAACGGTAATTAAAAAGTGAAAACCGTAAAGTTGTCAGGTTGCAAAATAGGTTGGCAACAAAACGCACAGCAATTCGAAAACAAGCCTGAAAGTTGTGACCGGAAATGACATCATTAGTCATTACTTTCAATGAAAGTCACATTATACTGGATCTTGTCTCAAATTAATGACATTTACATAATCGGATTCCTATTGACACATCCTAACGGCAGGTATTATTCTGAAAATCACTAGCAGCGATTAGATCAGCCTGACGTCTGGTACATATTCACCATCCAGAATGAGGAGAGATGCTGGCCTCCAACTCAGCTGTGATCCGTGGTATTATATACAACACAACATAGAGCTATTGAGAATGATTTTGTGAGCGTGTAATCACACATGAGTTGGGTGTTTACTGTACTGTCATTTCAACCTCAAAAACAAATGGTCCCCATACTGTGTCATTATAGTCGTGCTGATAGGCCTAATGTAAGACGACAGGTTTCAGACAGTACAAACACTGCAGCTATGCTGCAATTCTTCGACATGGAACAACCAAGACCACAACACAAACCATCGCCGAGAAAACAAATTCCTTTGTTCAGAAACAGTTAGCTAGCAATGTTGAACCGTATACAGGTAATGTTGAACCGTATACAGTTCATGTTGAACCGTATACAGTTAATGGTTGAACCATATACAGTTAATGGTTGTACCATATACCGTTAATGGTTGAACCATATACAGTTCATGTTGAACCGTATACAGTTAATGGTTGAACCATATACAGTTAATGGTTGAACCATATACAGTTCATGTTGAACCGTATACAGTTAATGGTTGAACCATATACAGTTCATGTTGAACCGTATACAGTTAATGGTTGAACCATATACAGTTAATGGTTGAACCATATACAGTTAATGGTTGAACCATATACAGTTCATGTTGAACCGTATACAGTTCATGTTGAACCGTATACAGTTAATGTTGAACCGTATACAGTTAATGGTTGAACCGTATACAGTTAATGGTTGAACCGTATACAGTTAATGTTGAACCGTATACATTTCATGTTGAACCGTATACAGTTAATGGTTGAACCGTATACAGTTAATGGTTGAACCGTATACAGTTAATGTTGAACCGTATACATTTAATGTTGAACCGTATACAGTTAAAGTTGAACCGTATACAGTTAATGTTGAACCGTATACAGTTAATGTTGAACCGTATACAGTTAATGTTGAACCGTATACAGTTAATGGTTGAGCCGTATACAGCTAATGTTGAACCGTATACAGTTACTGTTGAACCGTACACAGTTAATGGTTGAGCCGTATACAGTTAATGTTGAACCGTATACAGTTAATGTTGAACCGAATACAGTTAATGGTTGAACCCCAAACACACTTGTAAATAGAGCCTCAGTTGTGGGGGAGTCCAGACCAAACATGTAGCTAGAAAAAATTAAATATTTAAATCAATTATGCATAACTGATACATTTCTTATCAACTCAACCAAATCACAGCAGAACATGTTCAGGCCAGGATTCTTCAGTCCGGTCCTGACAGGTGTGTGTAGTTTGCCTGTTCTGTAGTGAGCTAAACCTGAATGCAAAAAGCACGGTTTCCCGAAAGCATCCAGTAAGCACCATGGGCCCAGTCATCCTCTCTATACGGACTGTATCCCTGTATAGATTGTAAATGTAATTTGTGGGAGATGAATGTATTCTATTCCAGTTTGCAGTGGTCAGGGACAGAGCTGTTGTGCTGCTGCTGTGGTAAGGCCTGGTAATTCATTTGTATGGCCAGGTAATTAATAGCAGATTCCCTTATGTTACATTTCTTCCTCTCTGACATTTTAATTTCGACAAAAAGCTGCGGTCTCGACGTGACCCTTCTCTGGAGATCCTAATGGCCTATAAAACATGATGACTGATAGATATGGCGGGGACTTCACTTCGCCAATGATTGTTTGAAACCTTGCTGATCACACTGAATTTAGTCCCCTCTCCTCTTTCCTCCCTCCCCTCCCTTCTCCTCACCTGCCTCCATTCCCTTTCCCACCCAACCTCCTAAATTCCTTTCTTGTCAATTATATTGTGGCTATACGGCGTTCCCGTTGGAAGAATGGGAATCTATCAATGTGTCATCGACTGGGAATTCATTATTGGACTGGTAACTTTTCAAAAAGCTGGCGAGCACCGAGGCCATTACTCCTTAAAGACGATTGTCATTACTCGGGGTGGGGGGCTGCATTTTTCTGGGCGACGGGGGAATCAATCGTAGCGGAGGGTGACAGATGCCATATCTCACGGCGGACAGGTTTGAATGCTTATATCAAATCAGAATCCTTGGGGTCCGCAGAGACTATTAGTTACCTCGGTGTCAGAGGCTCAGAGCCCTGTGTAGGGTGTCAGAGGCTCAGAGCCCTGTGTAGGGTGTCAGAGGCTCAGAGCCCTGTGTAGGGTGTCAGAGGCTCAGAGCCCTGTGTAGGGTGTCAGAGGCTCAGAGCCCTGTGTAGGGTGTCAGAGGCTCAGAGCCCTGTGTAGGGTGTCAGAGGCTCAGAGCCCTGTGTAGGTGGTCAGAGGCTCAGAGCCCTGTGTAGGTGGTCAGAGGCTCAGAGCCCTGTGTAGGGTGTCAGAGGCTCAGAGCCCTGTGTAGCGTGTCAGAGGCTCAGAGCCCTGTGTAGCGTGTCAGAGGCTCAGAGCCCTGTGTAGGGTGTCAGAGGCTCAGAGCCCTGTGTAGGGTGTCAGAGGCTCAGAGCCCTGTGTAGGGTGTCAGAGGCTCAGAGCCCTGTGTAGGGTGTCAGAGGCTCAGAGCCCTGTGTAGGGTGTCAGAGGCTCAGAGCCCTGTGTAGGGTGTCAGAGGCTCAGAGCCCTGTGTAGGGTGTAAGCCAGTGCGTGACACAAATGGCACCCTATTCCCTATATTGTGCACTACCTTTGACCAGGCCTTTTAGGGCTCTGGTCAAAAGTAGTGCATTATGTAGGGATTAGTGTGCAATGTCGGGGGTATACAGTGATAGGAAGGCAGCGCTGGGAGGTTATTCTCTGCCTGCAGAACTGCAGAAATGTGCTGAGGTTTTGATCAGCAACTGAAAAAAAATCAATCATTCATTGAGACTACTGCAGGGGAAAAAATGATTCTGCACCCATATTAATAATTGGTTTCCTGGTATTTTAAAGATGCTAGTCTAAAAAAGGAAAACAGCAATCAAGCCCTTTCCTGTACTGTACACCATGAGTTAGCACCTACGTTCTGGCAATGAATGAAGATGTTACAAAGACGACCAGTTGATCATAATTATCATTGTTGATCCACTTACTGAAAAGAGGTGCATTGATTTGAATGAGTGCAGTGCAGTGACACACAGTCAGGCTACAACACTGTCCCTGTTGTTGCTTCCTGCCTGCCTGTGTAATATACTGTACGTCCTCAGGAGAGGAATATCTAAGCAAGAGATTTTGTTTATCATCTCTCCCTCCCTTCCATCTTCCCTCCCACCGATGTCCCCTCGTCATGGCACTCTTTTCTGCTGTGTAAGCAAGAGTCCACATATCACTCCTGAAGTGTACCCCCCTTAACCTAACCTTCAAGAGTTCTCCCTGCACCATTTCCACACTGCTTTAATGGCCGATGCAGTTACCATATTTCAGATCTAATTGGGCCGAGGCTACACAGCCAATTTGGGTCGGGTAGTTTGGAAGAGGGAGTTTCTTTGTGACATTGTTAAGGCGTCGAAGTGTCGTCTCTCCTGACACCAGCTGCTGAGAGAAAAGAGCACCTCGGTGGGAAGGTGTGTGTGTGTGTGTGTGTGTGTGTGTGTGTGTGTGTGTGTGTGTGTGTGTGTGTGTGTGTGTGTGTGTGTGTGTGTGTGTGTGTGTGTGTGTGTGTGTGTGTGTGTGTGTGTGTGTGTGTGTGTGTGTGTGTGTGTGTGTGTGTGTGTGTGTGTGTGTGTGTGTGTGTGTGTGTGTGTGTGTGCGTGCATGTGCTCCTGTCTGCTTAAGTACAATCGTCAAACTAAATTGGGTGACTTCTCATTGTTTATATCCTGTTGGTTGGGATGTTGTTATGGAGCTCTGGTACCCACTGAGTGACAGGGAGAACATGTCACCTTAACATCCATAAACAAATAACTACTTATCAACTAATGCTAAAGCTGACAGACCTGCATTACCTATTTTCCCTACATATTTTCTTCCTCTGATTTGGGAATGTGATATAAAGTGTAGACAATGCAATGCAGGAAATGTTTCTTTACGTTTCTCTCGCTCCTCTTCAAACCAAAGCTCTACAGAGACATTTTTTCTCCAGCCATACAGTCAGGGAGAAGCTAGAGACGTAAACGTCAGTGTGTCTCCTTAGCACTCCATAAAATCCTGGGATTGGGCCCTTCTCTCTCCCCCAGTCAATTGACCATCTAATGAGGAGAGGCCTTACCGTAACTCTACAAGATTCATTGCTGTTTGTGTTTCTCCTGGGGCCCTCGCGCTAGCACTCTCATAATTCCAAGTGGATAAATGTTTTCCCGATAACTAGCTGAAATAACCTGTCGGCCTGAAGTTGATGCAGGCAAGAAGAATCACACAATTAGGAATCAGACAGGATTTATCCTGGAAACCTGGGAATCATTAGAAGCTAGAAGACAAATAATCTTACCCTCTCTTCTCTTCTCTCTGACACATATTTACCTGGCTGAAATGAATTTCCTCAGTGTGTCATCAGTCTGTGCCATTCCTTTCTCTCCCTGGGACCCATCGTTGTATCCCTAACTGACCCCTCACACTGACGTTTAGTTGATCCTTTCTCTCCCTGGGACCCATCGTTGTATCCCTAACTGTCCCCTCACACTGACGTTTAGCTGATCCTTTCTCTCCCTGGGACCCATCGTTGTATCCCTAACTGTCCCCTCACACTGACGTTTAGTTGATCCTTTCTCTCCCTGGGACCCATCGTTGTATCCCTAACTGTCCCCTCACACTGACGTTTAGTTGATCCTTTCTCTCCCTGGGACCCATCGTTGTATCCCTAACTGACCCCTCACACTGACGTTTAGCTGATCCTTTCTCTCCCTGGGACCCATCGTTGTATCCCTAACTGTCCCCTCACACTGACGTTTAGTTGATCCTTTCTCTCCCTGGGACCCATCGTTGTATCCCTAACTGTCCCCTCACACTGACGTTTAGCTGATCCTTTCTCTCCCTGGGACCCATCGTTGTATCCCTAACTGTCCCCTCACACTGACGTTTAGTTGATCCTTTCTCTCCCTGGGACCCATCGTTGTATCCCTAACTGACCCCTCACACTGACGTTTAGCTTGTTAATGTAATTGAAGTCACAGAGAAGTGAGGTGTAATAGATGAAGTGTGTGGATCGTAATGATGTTATCTATGTTTATCCCATAGAGGACTTACTCTTCACGTTGAGGCTGAGGAGTAATCTCTGTTTATCCCAGAGGACTTACTCTTCACGTTGAGGCTGAGGTGTAATCTCTGTTCATATCATAGATTTACTCTTCACCTTGAGGCTGAGGTGTAATCTCTGTTCATATCATAGATTTACTCTTCACGTTGAGGCTGAGGTGTAATCTCTGTTTATTCCATAGAGGACTTACTCTTCACCTTGAGGCTGACGTGAAGTGTTGGCGGACATTTTGAGATCTTGTCAGCAGATAGTGAGGTGATGGATTCAGCAGGGAGGACAACCAATCATTCCAAGGAAAGTAAAAGGCTCCATATCCACCAACCTATCAAGGCCAGGGGTCTTCAAAGTTTTAAAATCATCTTGAACATGAACTCAGTTCCAGCGGGATTCCAGACCCTGATTCCATACCTCATAACCAGATGAGCTGTACTAACGTTAATATAACCTGAATAACCACCGCTTTAGCTATTGTATAAAAAGGTGTGATTACCTTACATAGTGTAATTAACCTTTAAGTCTGGTGTACTTGACTATAATTTGGCTATTTTGTCACTATCCTACATTGATAATGTCATAAAGGGAACCAAGGGAACCGACTGGTCTATCCAAGGAGTCCCCGTGGCACAGCAAATGATCCTGTTCTCGCCAGATCTCCAGTTTCTCTCTCTCGCTCTCTCTCTTGCACAAATGTATAATTTAAACCATAACCCAGCCCCAGCCCCAGCTCTTTCATTAGAATGAAGTACAGCATCCTCTCTCAAGATGCCTGAGAGAGAGAGAGAGAGAGAGAGAGAGAGAGAGAGAGAGAGAGAGAGAGAGAGAGAGAGAGAGAGAGAGAGAGAGAGAATAAATCTTACTGAGGGAGAATATCGAAGGCGTAAACACGCCTAGTTAAAGTATGACTCAATTTATACTGCTAATGTAATACATTGATTCTCTGTGGGTAAAATAAAGGACAACATATTTTCTGAGCTCCACATCATTAAGATTTAATGATGTAGCCCCAGTTAGTGCGATAATAACTACTAAGAGAACTTAAGTGGGGGTTTCTGTGATGAATGCAATTAGAAATCACAGCCACTTACATAAAATACTAATATGAATGGGTTTCAGAATGAACTGGAGTCAGAGGTACCGTATACCCTGCAGTGCTTTATAGTGAAGGATTAGAATACAACATCTCCAAGGCTATACCTTTTAGAGTTGTCGCCAGAATACTAACAACCCTGCCTAGCTTAGCTTTCACTGCCAATCTTCTCGCGCCAAACCAACGACTCTATTCAAGATGGATTTTTATTTAGTCATTACCCTCTCCCTCCTTTAGATGTAGAATTACGTATGAGAATTAACAGACATTCCATGGTGATAATGCGCATTCTGAATCCTTGTGAACCGTTTCATTTTATTGGTCATTTGGAGGCATGGCTCCATACATTACCCATAATGCTCTATGCCAGTCATTAGCAGGACATAATGTGCTAACTGGAACCACTACTGAATACAGAAGGGCTCTGAGCCATATGCTATGCTGCATTAGGCTGGTTGGATACCAGCCTCCTTAAAAGCCATTTGTTGGGCATGGCTGTTCATAATGAAAATGATGTTCGTAGCAATGGAAGTATTGTTTATGATTGAGCTCAATCTCATTTGTAAAAGAGACCTTGGTCTCAGCATCACTCCCTGTCAAAATAAAGGTTAAATTAATTAACATTTGTTTCAGAGGTGAACTTGGACAGAACAAGTACTAAGGGACAGATTTACATTTACTGGGGGGGGGGGGGGGGGGGGTGTCTCAAGGTGTCACTATAAAGAAATGCAACCCTCCCCAAAGTTAAAAATATCTTCACATGACCCTCCCCTTGTACTGTCAAATAAATTGAACACCCTCCCTACTCATAGAATGAATTCAAAATAATGTTTACGACCAAAAAATAACAATACCTGTCACGACCCTGCGTTTATAAACGTGGATATCGACTTTGACTCTTCAGCGTGCTTTTGTGGCACGGTGGATGCTACGCAGGGCTACGGGCCAGAAGGTTGAGGGTTCCCTGACCACCACAGAGGAGCTCTCCCTACCTCTTTCATTACACTACGGTCAGAGCTGGCTGCAGACAATGATCAGCTAGGAGAACATTTCAACATTTTGATGCCATATTTATAATTCTATAAAATATATGCAATCAATTTTTCACCAACAAGTTTCTGTGCCAATGCACCACACAACCAATAAGGGAAAGGGGAAAACCTAGTCAATTGTCCAACTGAATGTATACAACTGAAATGTGTCTTCCACATTTAACCCAACTCCTCTGAATCAGACAGGGGCGGGGGGCTGCCTTAATCTACATCCATGTCTTCGGCGCCCGAGGAACAGTGGGTAGCAAAGCATACCGACTTCGGGCGCTTCAATATCATGGTTGGTGTTTTCAACACCAGAATAAATAGACTCTGATCATCTCAATGATAAAGATTATAGCATACGGTATAAACATATACAACCAGCTTTCAACTGATAATGTATACTTCATATTGGCGAAACATTACTGTCTCTGTAGTTATTTTACCACAGCAAACAAGCTCTTCCAGAATGCCAGGGGTGCACCGAGTAGGCCTGGTATGTATGCACTCTTTAACATTGATAACGAGTAGGCCTGGTATGTATGCACTCTTTAACATTGATAACGAGTAGGCCTGGTATGTATGCACTCTTTAACATTGATAACGAGTAGGCCTGGTATGTATGCACTCTTTAACATTGATAACGAGTAGGCCTGGTATGTATGCACTCTTTAACATTGATAACGAGTAGGCCTGGTATGTATGCACTCTTTAACATTGATAACGAGTAGGCCTGGTATGTATGCACTCTTTAACATTGATAACGAGTAGGCCTGGTATGTATGCACTCTTTAACATTGATAACGAGTAGGCCTGGTATGTATGCACTCTTTAACATTGATAACGAGTAGGCCTGGTATGTATGCACTCTTTAACATTGATAACGAGTAGGCCTGGTATGTATGCACTCTTTAACATTGATAACGAGTAGGCCTGGTATGTATGCACTCTTTAACATTGATAACGAGTAGGCCTGGTATGTATGCACTCTTTAACATTGATAACGAGTAGGCCTGGTATGTATGCACTCTTTAACATTGATAACGAGTAGGCCTGGTATGTATGCACTCTTTAACATTGATAACGTTCAAGTCAAAGACCTTGTAACTTCTAAAAAAGGTGGAGGGGTTGTAGCTTTTTAAAGACCTTCCCGGTGCTCGCTTGTTAGACCTGCATACCAAAAGATGAATATGACTCTGGCCTTGAAAAATACAAATCAAAGGTATAAAACATCTCCAAGAGGATTTAGGGCAGAGGAGTCTGATACCAACCCGTCCCACGTCTCCTCTTTATGATGTCATTTTCTTTTTATGTGAGGGGAGTGAGACAGGGTGGGGGTGAGAAGAGAGGAGCACAGTATTCAAGATATGGGATACATGTTTGAGAGGTTTGGGGGGTATAATCTCCTCCATACTGCATCGTTCGTAGCAGCAACACTGCAATACATCGGATTAATTGATTTCCAGAAACCCACTGCCCATTGACACATAGAAAGGCTCTTTTTTAAAAGTGATAACTGCAACTTGGCTCTTAACGTTTATGGTTGCATGTCGTTACTACCTTGGTGTCAGCTATGTGGGCCCCCGGCGGGGCCCCGGCCCTCATTTCTCTGTAATACCTCTTAGCGTCATGTAACACTCCTACGTGTGAGTGAATGCACTAATGTGTCTGTGATCCCGCTGGGTAAGTTTACGTTGGTTGTTAATCATCCTCAGGACCAGCTGGTGATGCATTGGGGGCCGATGTGGGGTCAGATGGGGGCAAGGGCTGGGGCCCGGAAAGGTGGGGACTGTCACACACAAACACACACCGGGGGTGGGCAGGTGGGTCTGTCAGGATGGCCGTCCCAGTCATGCAGCCCGTAACCGGAGCCTCCCCAGGATGCGGATGCCCCTAGTGTTCCACATCAACTGGTGCTTACCAAGTGCAATTTTCACTGATACTTTAGGTAAGGGATCAGTGTGTTTAACCTACACTGGAATGGGAGACTGTAAAATAGAACCCCATAAGCAAATGCATAAAATCAGGAAAAGAAGACGTTAAGCTGTGTTTTCTTCTCTGCTTACAGTACATGGTGCTGGGATCTGAGTACACATGCAAGCTGATGTAAGATCATCTGTTCGTTGATATTCTTGTTCTTGGACTGATATTTCATCCATGGCACTTTTATGGTAGCTATAACTAACACCCGTACTAAGAATTCTGCTATCGTCAAATTCTTCATACAACAGGCTGGAGCAGGTGTTATAAAGGGATGCAAATGAAATGCATTTACAAACAATGAGGGTCAGTTGTTTTGGATTGCCATCTTATTTTACGAGCATGATTCATTGTTGAGAGCTACCCTGTCACTCAATCCACCAACGAAACCAAACCTCACCCTTACCTCCCACATTCCTGAGCCAAGGCCTTTGCCTTAAGCCTGACACCCACTGACCCCTAACCTCTCACCCCCTCCATGATGGACAGATCTGGAAGATGAAAGTAAATGATGAACTTTTTCCATTGTTAACACTGGAGGAGAGGATTCCAGCAAACCGATGGCTGGGTTATGTCTAATTTCAGGATGATAACATCCCCAAAACATTTAAAGAATGTCTGTTCTTTAAAGGTTTCCAGAATGTTCCATTAGATTGTGGGAACACTCCAGTTGTGCTGTTTGTATAAAAGATTAAACTGATGTTGCAAGCATTCCTAGAAAAATGTAGTCTGTTTTTTATTGGTTCCCAGAATGTTTCATTATGGTTGTGGGAACAGTCTGGTGACAACACTCTGGGGACATCACAAAAGATATGTTCCCAAAACACAAAAACGGTCCCGTTGTGCAGATGATTATACAATGCTTATTTTAGGGTGCAAAAAACATTCACCTGATGTTACAAGAATGTTCCTAGAACACATTTAGTCTGTTCTTTAAAAGGTTCACAGAATGTTTCATGAGGTTGTGGGAAGATTGTGGGGATATTACAAGAGACAGGTTCCTAAAACACTAAAACTGTCCAGTTGTTCTGACATTCATATAATGTTTGTATCAGGGTGCAAAAAAACAGTCCTTTGATGTTGCAAGAATGATGACAGAACAGCCAGTTCTTTAAAGGTTCTCAGGACATACATTTTAGGATGTGGGAACAGCATGGATACATTACATTACAATTCCTCTGACAAATCAACTGTAAATTTCAGTGTTCCTCAAGGTTCCGTTTTAGGACCACTATTGTTTTCACTATATATCTTACCTCTTGGGGATGTAATTCGAAAACATAATGTTAACTTTCACTGCTATGCGGATGACACACAGCTGTACATTTCAATGAAACATGGTCTAACAAGAAATACCTAAAGGAATAAGGAACGGAATGGAATACGAATAGGCTAAGATGCAATCGATATTATAGAATAAATACAATATATACATATGAGATGAGTAATGCAAGATATGTAAACATTATTAAAGTGGCGCTATTAAAATGACTAGTGTTCCATTTATTAAAGTGGCCAATGATGTCAAGTCTGTCTTCAGAGTTTGTTCTGTTAGGTGACCTAAACTGGGATAACCTAAACACTCCGGCAGTCCTACAAGCTAAGATAGTTGCCCTCAATCTCACACAAATGATCCCACCAGGTACAACCCTAAATCAGTAAACATGGGTACCCTCATAGATATTATCCTGACCAACTTGCCCTCCATACACACCTCTGCAGTTTTCAATCAGGATCTCAGCGATCACTGCCTCATTGCCTACATCCGCTTCTGGGTCCGCGGTCAAACGACCACCCCTCATCACTGTCAAATGCTCCCTAAAACACTTCTGTGAGCAGGCCTTTCTAATCAACCTGGCCTGGGTATCCTGAAAGAATATTGACCTTCTTCCCATCAGTCGAGGATGCTTAGTCGTTCTTTAAAAGTAATTTCCTCACCATTTTAAATAAACATGCCAATTTCAAAAATATGTAGAACTAAGAACAGATATAGCCCTTGGTTCACTCCAGACCTGACTGTCCTTGATCAGCACAAAAACATCCTGTGGTGGACTGCAGTAGCATCGAATAGTCCCTGCAATATGCAGGGAAGTCAGAAACCAATACACGCAGTCAGTCAGGAAAGCAAAGGCTAGCATTTTCAAACAGAAATTTTGGGACACTATAAAGTCCATGGAGAACAAGAGCACCTCCTCCCAGCTGCCCACTGCACTGAGGCTAGGTAACACGTTCACTACCAATAAATCCATGATAATCGAACATTTCAAGAAGCATTTCTCTCCGGCTGGCCATGCTTTCCTCCTGGTTACCCCAACCCTAGCCAACAGCTCCGCACCCCCCGCAGCTACTTGCCTGAGCCTCTCCAGCTTATCCTTCACCCAAATCCATATAGAAGATGTTCTGAAAGAGCTGCAAAACCTGGACCCGTACAAATCAGCTGGGCTAGACAATCTGGACTCTCTCCTTCTAAAAGTTCAATCTCTCTTTTGTATCATCCGAGATCCCTAAAGATTAGAAAGATTGACAATCTAGACCCAACTGTTATAGACATATATCCATCCTGCCCTGCCTTTCTAAAGTCTTCGAAAGCCAAGTTAATAAGCAGATCACTGACCATTTTGAATCCCACCGTACCTTCTCTGCTGTGCAATACGGTTTCCGAGCTAGTCACAGGTGCACCTCAGCCACGCTCAAGGTCCTAAATGATATCATAACCGCCATCGATAAAAGACAGCACTGTACAGCCGTCTTCATCGACCTGGCCAAGGCTTTCGACTCTGTCAATCACCTCGTTCTTATCGGCAGACACAATAACCTTGATTTCTCAAATGACTGCCTCGCCTGGTTCATCAACTTCTTCGCAGACAGAGTTCAGTATGTCAAATCGGAGGGCCTGTTGTCTGGACCTCTGGCAATTTCTATGGGGGTACCACAGGGTTCAATTCTCTGGCCGATTCTTTTCTCTGTATATATCAACGATGACGCTCTTGCTGCGTGCGATTCCCTGATCCACCTCTACGCCAACGACCCCATTCTGTATACATCTGGCCCTTCTTTGGACACTGTGTTAACTTCTTGGATATAGGGGGCGTTCCCGTTTTAAACAAGATATTTTGTCACGAAAAGATGCTTGACTATGCATATAATTGACAGCTTTGGAAAGAAAACACTCCGACATTTCCAAAACTGCAAATATATTGTCTGTGAGTGCCACAGAATTCATGCTACAGGCGAAACCAAGATGAAATTTCAAACAGGAAGTGCCCCAGATTTTGAAGGCGCTGTGTTCTAATGTCTCCTTATATGGCTGTAAATGGGCCAGGAATGAGCTTACACTTTCTGTCGTTTCCCCAAGGTGTCTGCAGCATTGTACAGGTACAATGATTCTCTACATTGCTTGTTTTGTCACATAAACTTACATTATGTGAAATACTCAAATTGTACCATCTAGGAAACAGCAGAACGATTTCTGCATATCGCACCTTTAATAATACAAACACAACTATATTTTTTACAATTTATAATGTTTACAATCTGTATATGTGGGGTTCTAACCTGATATATTTGGTTGGCCAGTTTGTGAGACAGGTACTTTATCCTCTGCACCACCAGGGAAGCTCTGTTGCAGCTTATTTGTTGAGTATATAGCCATGGCAGTATTGTAAATCGGGAATGCATGGCTTCCTTGTTAGCCTTCTTAGACATAACTAACCCAGGGATATACTGGTAACTGGGTTATTCACCACCACTTCACCCATCCTCTTTATATACCGCGTATTTCTAGACCATATTTACAAGGTATCAAAGACTATGACACTATGACACATACCTTTTTCCCGCATCATTGGTTAGAGCCTGTAAGTAAGCATTTCACTGTAAGGTTGTACACCTGTTGTATTCGGCACACGTGACAAATAAACTTTGATTTGATTTGATACCCCCACAATGTTCCCACAACCTAAATAAACATTATGTGAACCCTTAAAGAACAGACAAAAATATGTTCTGGGAATGTTCTTGTATAACATCAGGTGAATGTTTGTACCCTAAAAGAAACATTGTAGAATCATCCACACAACTGTAGTTTGTGTTTTGGGAACATATATTTTGTGATGTCTCCACAATGATCTCACCAGACTGTTCCCAGAACCTAATGAAACATTCTGGGAACCTTTAAAGAACAGATTAAATGTGTTCTAGGAACAATAGGCGAATTTATAACAAACATTCTATAATCATCAGCACGACTGGACAGTTTTTGTGTCATGCGGACATTTGCTTCAACCTTACAAATGTTCTGGGAAATTTCACAGAAGCAATTTTGGTTTGCTGGGAGACATGTGAAAGCTGTTGGGCATAGATCCCTCCATCAATCCCATGAAGCTGCACTGACAGTCAGGTATCTGCCTGCAGCACCCGGGAGCACACAAACGTACATACACTGACAGTCAGGCATCCGGGAGGGCCCCCAGGAGCTAAGTGTTCTGTGAACCAAGGAGGAATGCAGAGACCCTGGATTAGCAACCCTGAAAGGTCTGACTCGGCTGAAGATGTTCCTGGGATGTGTGTGTGTGTGTGTGTGTGTGTGTGTGTGTGTGTGTGTGTGTGTGTGTGTGTGTGTGTGTGTGTGTGTGTGTGTGTGTGTGTGTGTGTGTGTGTGTGTGTGTGTGTGTGTGTGTGTGTGTGTGTGTGTGTGTGTGTGTGTGTGTGTGTGTGTGTGTGTGTGTGTGTGTGTGTGTGTGTGTGTGTGTGTGTGTATAGTCTGATGTTTTTTCATACAGAGCCTGATGAGGCCGGATGATGCTAGTTGTGGAGCATAGGGATAGATATAGCAGTGTGGGTTATATACTCCTAGAAAAAAAAATGTTATCTAGAACTTAAAGAGGTTCTTTGGCTTTTCCCATAAGATAACTCTTTGAAGAACCCCTTTTGGTTCCAGGTAGAACCCTTTTGGGTTCCAGCCAGGTAGAACTCTGTTGGGTTTCATGTTGAACCCTCTGTAGAAAGGGTTTCACATGGAACCCAAAAGAGTTCTACCAGAACCAAAAAGGGTTCTACCTGGAAACACAAAGGGTACTCCAACGGGGACAGCAACAGAAATATTTTTTCTTTACTCCCTTTTTCGATCTTGTCTCATCAAATATCCAACGGGCTTTGAGGCAAAGGTTGAGTCATGTGTCCAACAAAACAACACCCGCTAGCTTAACACGGAAGCTAGCCACACCAATGTGTCGGAGGAAACACTGTTCAACTTCTGACAAGGTCAGCCTGCAGGTGCCCAGCCCACCACAAGGAGTCACTATACCAAGTAAAGCCCCCCCAGCCAAACCCTTCCCTAACAACACTGAACCAACTGTGCACTGCCCTACGGGACTCCTGATCACGGCCGGTTGTGATACAGCCCAGGATCAAACCCAGGTCTGTAGTGATGCCTCTAGCGCTGCGATGCAGTGCCTTAGACCGCTGCACCACTTGAGAGGTTCTATAAACCTTTTTTCTAAGAGACATTTTTAAAGATGACCAACTGTGGGATGGGTGTATAATCCCTCAGAGACTTGTGTGAAAGCATAGTCAGAATGAATGCAATTCGGAAGAGGTGTATTGTATCATCACTACTTCACTTCTCAAAGAAATATCTCCCTGCTTTCAAACTTACAGTGCCACACAAGTGTAGACAAATAACTAGAATGTTCACTCACACTGAATGAACTGATAGCACCTCTTTCACACTCTCTCTGTGAGATTTCCAGAATTCATTAGACCCATACCGAATGTTTTATATAAATTTAGCCATAAGGTCTGTGCATTCTCACTCCAGTCGGCCTGTAACAGCCAATATGAGAGATGGCAGAGAA